>NW_005355638.1:410496-410702 GCF_000412655.1 Myotis brandtii
GGGGGGGGGAAGGGTGCCCCCCCCCCCCCCCCCCCCTTCCCGAGAGGTAACCAGTTAGCAATTCCTTGTAGACTTTTCCAGGAGTTTTACCTGCATGGGTGTCCATGCTGAACAAACGAACGAAAACACTCACCAGGTCCTTCACTCGGCATCTCCCTAACTGCGCTAGTCGCGGTCTCTCCTAGCCGGCTGTGCGCACTCGCGCG
>NW_005355638.1:410943-411227 GCF_000412655.1 Myotis brandtii
GGCGCAATCGCTGGCGTTCGGGTTAGCGTTTCTCGGAGTCGAGTCGGAATGTTTGTCCCTGGGGTCTGTCAGCCATTTGCATTTTCCCGTGAATTGCCAGTTTCCTTCCCTTTCCCCCCCATTTTCCTGGTTTGCTTTGGTCTTTATGTGACCGGTCTCCCAAGATCTCTTCATAGAGGAACACGTGAGCCCCCCTGGGTGCCGTGGGTCTCAGGCGGAGAAGTCTTGTCTCCGGCTTCCTTGTCTCTAGACTCCAACATACATGTTTTCTCGGATTTACATTT
>NW_005355638.1:412235-412853 GCF_000412655.1 Myotis brandtii
CATCCTTGCCGCGTTGGGGGCGGTGCTTGTTTTGCCGCAGTGGCCGTGGGAGGAGCTAAGGGCTGCGAGGGGCTGAGCCAAGCGGTGTGACGCCTATGGGTTAGGGGAGCCCCGCCTACCCTGGCAATCTGATCGCTAGGGGCGGTTTGCTGGGCAGGCGCTGTCCTGATTGGTTACTTTGGTTACTTGCAGATTGGGGCGGGGCCGGGGCTGTCATCACAGGCGCTTTGGACTATGACGGTCTGGGAGCCCCGCCTGCGTCGGCGCCATCTTTGATGGGGGCAGCTGAGGTTTGCCGCGCAGGCGCAGTTTTGCTGGCTGGCCGCAGGGGGCGGGGCCCTGGGCTGTGCGGCTGCAGTGATTGAAGGCTGCGGGGGTCCTGCCTGTCTTGTACGTTTCTCGGCGTGTCGGTTCCAACCTGACTAGTCTGGACTCTGACCGAGATTGAGCCACGGCCAGTGTCCGACATCTGGAGAGCAGGCGCAGTGCCTGCATTTGCATGTTGCCGCTGTGGAACTGTCGGGAGGGACGGATACAGGCTGTTAGTATGCCGGGTGGGGGGGCCTTCAGGGGCTCACCGCCCCCTTGTAGTCTTTTCAGAACTGTTTGTACCCTGGG
>NW_005355638.1:412916-413469 GCF_000412655.1 Myotis brandtii
AGGTGTATTGCACAGGTGGCTCTGTGGCCTTTGGGGACCGATGCCCTGCGGCTATGTAAGTTAGCTGGTAAGTGGAAGCCACGGCTGTTGCTCAGGTGCCCACATGAATGACAGCTTGGCTGGCTGCAGGGGCGGGCCTGAGGGAGGGGCTCCTTAGCCCCACCTACTCTAGCGCTGTGTTGACCCACAGGTAGCGGGAGATTTGTTGCGCAGGCGCCATCTTGAGTGACAGCACGGCTGGCTGCAGGGGCTGAGCCCAAGACAGGGCTGCGTGTCTTGAGTGACTGATGGGGGCTGTGGCCCTGCGTACTCGCGCGCTATGGGGGCCGAAGGTGGCCCATGAGGCTTACAGCGCAGGCGCCATCTTTAATGAAGGCGGGGCTGCAGAGGGCGGGACTGAGGATGACGTATTTTGAGTGACTGGTGGTGGGAGGTGCCGACCCAACCCACCTTGCGGTGCCTGTTGGCCCGTAAGTGGCGTCCGAGGCTTACTGCGCACGCGCCATCTTGCAGGTGGCCCGCAGGGGGTGGACCCAGTGGTGGGCCCACCCCC
>NW_005355638.1:414040-414256 GCF_000412655.1 Myotis brandtii
ACGTGGCGGCACGACCCTTGCTTCCTCTGAGGGGCGCCAAAGCCGCGTCAGGATTGGGGGACCAGGTTCAACTGCGCGGTCCTGGGGGTCACTGAGGAGAGAACTGCGGTTCGGAATTTAGGAGTTTTGAGAGATGTGGGGAACAGAGGGGGGGCCTGGGGGCCCGGAGGACATGGTGGGCATCGTGGGCCGGGCCTGGGTCCTGAGGGACGGAGG
>NW_005355638.1:414583-440256 GCF_000412655.1 Myotis brandtii
CATGCGCACAGCCGCTTGCGGCGCTGTCCGCGGTCGGCAGCAGGACCCATTCCCGAGCTGAGGTTTTTGGAATTGCGCATCCACCAGTGGCTGAGCGCCTTAGCACAACCCACCGGAGCCAGAACCTGCACGCGGTTCTGTGAGAGCAGGTGGTGATGCTGGTACCGCACAGCGATGGCGAGCGTAGCACCCGGGCCCAGTGGAAGCTGCGCTCTGCCTGTGACTGAAATGGCCGCGGTCTGGCCCCGCCTCACCAGCTACTAAGTGGCAGCACTGGAGCTTCGCCCCACTTCTCCAGGGGTGTCCGTACCCCTGCCGTCATCCCTCGGGGTGTCCACGGAAAACACTAGTAGATGGACTGTGCTTTGTTTTTGTTTTTTCCAAATGACGTCAGGTTCACCTGTGAAAGTGCTGTCCGGCCGGTCATGAGCAGTGACTAATAGGCCTTCCTAGCCGTTCCCCCTCCCGCCGCACGGGTCCTTGCCTTCAGCCAGTGGCCAGTGCCGCAGAGCTAATAGGTGGGCTTCCTAAGGTGACATGACCCCACCTGCGTCTTCCTCAGTTCGCTCTGCTGGTTAGTGACGCTCTGAGACACTGCAGGTGACTTGCGCACCCACTTACAGCCTGGTTGAGGAAGGCGCTGATGACAGCCCGGGGGCAGCCGGGCCTCCGAGCACTGCCCCCGTGGCCCTGCCATGTGGGAGGGCCGTTCTTCCATCTCAGCTGACCTGTGGGTGCCGGAGAGGAAGGCACTGCTGCTGCGGTGTCATCTCCAGCTGGAGGGACCCAGTCACTGCCAAGCAAACGTGATGTCTCATGTCTTCCTTTCCTTCCCCAGCTTTGCCTTCTCGAACTTCTACCCTTTTCCGAGACGGCTGGCAAGAGGAGAACGGACTAGATTCCAACGCCAGGGGGCTGGGTCCAGGTGAGCCGCACTTGAGTTCTCTCCTCACAGCGCCACACCCTTCCTTGGAGTGAGCGCGTCCTTCCTCCTCCTGCCACGCGTGGTCCACCCACACGGCCACAGCACCCTTTGTGCTCGCGGGAAACGCACACACACTTCTGGTGGGTCCCGTGTTCGCCAGACATCCTCCGTGGCCTTGTGCCATCCTTTCGGTATCCCCACTCTTTTCCCAGCACTCGACTACCACTTCAGGCCTCCTCTTTCTCTCTTATTGGGCAATTAAAGAAGCATGAGGGAAGTCATTATTCACCAGTAAACATGGCCCCTCCCGTGGAAAAGGAAGCGCGTCCCTGGAGCTCAGTGTGTTAAGTAATGAAAGACATTGAACAAGGGATTGTGAGACACATGCATTCGCTGCAGGCAGTTACCTTAATCTGGAAGAGGCCACGTAGGGCCTTTCTGAGGAAACCAGGGACGTGGAAGTTGAGCCCTGAAGGGTAGTGGATGGTACCGTGGGAAGAATAGTGTTGGGAGAGGAGACGTGGATGTTCCTGAGGGAATGAGAGAGGAGCCAAAAGTCCAGGACTCCAGTCAGCATTGGATTGAGGTGGGGAACAGGTAAGCACATGGCTTGATCTGAAGCACATGGGCAGCCACGGAGACCTTTTCACCATGGAAGCAACACGATAATCAGGGTTTTGTTTTTAAAATGTCATCTGGTTGCAGGGTTCAGAAGGGGAGGGTTGAAACAGTGGGTGCCAGGAGACCACCCTCAGGTCCGAGTGAGAGATGGTGGCTTGGATTTAGGGTCACAGCAGAGGGTAAGTGATGGGCTGGAGGGGTACACAGAGAGACTCAGTAGGGCTGTCCCCGTTGTTCACGGCCTGCTGACTGATTCAGACCAGACTTAGGGAATCGTGTTGCCTGGGGACGTGAACAGCGCAGCTGCTCATTCTACCAGCAAGCCTTGGTACTGGGCCTGGTCTGGGCAGGGTCATGCTAGACTTTGGGTCTCCAGAAGTGAGTGACATAATCCTTGGCCTCAGTGTCCCCCGAATGAGAACTCCAGTTAAATGCAGAGTAAGACAGGTGGGCTTGTCCAGGTGGGCCGTGCTGGTGTACCACCCGGGACAGGCTGACATGCTGCTTGAAGCGGGCCCTGGGGGTGGGTGGGTTTACGCCCGGTCTGGATGAAAGCTCCCCAGCTGGGAAAACAGCTTGCTCAGTGTTGGTTCACCGATTTATGGTGGGAGGTCACTATAGCAGAGACACAAATACTCAAAAGGGTGTGATCAGCAAATTCTCTCCCTGGAGGCAGACCTACATGGCAAGTGAAACCATCATGAGAAGGGTGCTTGGTGCATACGGAATCAGAGCAAGAGCACGTGGACATGCTTTAAGAGCACTGGCCTGCACGGAGGCGGGGCCCATCTGGTGCCATAAGCTCTTGCTGGGGTTACCGTGATACCAGGGGCCCCATCTCCGGCCCCCACCCTCCCCAATCCATTCACAGTAAGTCTGACCCAGGAAACACCTCGAGTGGACAACAATAAGGAAGCTTTGCTGCAACGTGGTAAGTGGTAGAGGTGTGAGCCTGGGGTGATGTGTCGACTATCAGAGGAGCCTCCTCACGGACCAGAGCGGGAGGCTGTGGCTGGTCTGGGTAGGGTAGTGGTCATTCCCTACTTGCTCACATCCCCACATAAGATCCTTACCTCAACAGCCCCTCTTGTCCATATGTACCTGTTGGCTGGACCAGATGGGACACACAGCCTAGAGCACTGGTTTTCACAGTACCCAGCTCCTAAGGTGCTTGTTGGAACCACAGACCTACATTGTCACAGCTGGAAAGGAGGCTCGATTTTCCCAAGTGCCAAAGGCATCCCACATGTGAGGGCCACACCTGAAACCTACCTCCTATGTATATAAAAGGCTAAGCGAACATGATGTGCACTGACCACCAGGAGGCAGATGCTCCAACCGGTAGCTATGATGCGCACTGACCACCAGGGGGCAGATGCTCAATGCAGGAGCTGCCGAGCTGCAGTGACTTGGCAGCTGCGGTTCTAGGGTGACACACCCAGAACCAGAGAGGAGGAAGCTCAATTCTGGGGCGCATCACCCAAGAACCGCCCTCTCGCAATCTGGGACCCTTTGGGGGATATCAGAGAGCCAGTTTCAGCCCGATCCCTGCAGGCCAACCGAGGGACCCCACTGGTGCACAACTCCATGCACCAGGCCTCTAGTATATTAATGTTGATCAATGTCACCCCAATCAATTTGCTAAGTAAGATGAAAATTTAAAAATAAATAAAATAGAAATTTTAAATGTTCATTCTAAAAAAATAAAAGCCTTTTCCTGCTCCTAGATGATAAAAATTAATATTTTATTTAATTTTTATTTTAGATCTAGCATTTTTATATATGGTATGATCTTCCCCCTCAAGTTAATGATTGGCTAGTTTTCCTATTCCTACTTATTGAAATAATATACACATCCCTTACTATGTTCCAATGCCACTTTCATAGACTACTACATACTCAACTTCGTATAGTAAACTCATTATGATTCTTAAATGAATCAGTCTTTCTGTTATAAATTTCAAGTGGTTTTCTTTTGTTATTTTTTTCCCTTTGGCTTTGATGGTATTGACAAGACCATTACTTCTTATTTTTATGTCATCTTTCTGCCTTTAGGCATCATACTGTAAAAGAACTTTCTTACCCCAAGATTATATCAAACTATTTCTTGATGATGGAAAAAATAAAAGAATTCCATGGTCAGATGCATTTCTAAAACACTAAACTTTATACCCCTTTCTTGAAGAATCAAGATGTATTACTACTCACTGTGTTTACAGTGATTTATGACATATACCTGCTCTAGAAGAGTGTCAAGAGCAAAAAATATATATATTTCTTAAATTTTGTGTTTGGCTTGTTGACCTTTTGACGTATGAATTCTCAAAATATTGATCTAAATGGAATTCTTCCCTGTTAACTTAGAGCCACTGCCCAGTTCCCATTAGTATTCTTTGAAATTCCATTATATGATCCACATTAATTTGGGGGAGGATTTAGAACTTGAGTGTCCTGGATCCATACTCTTCCAAGACTATCCTGTGTCTCTAGTTTACTGCAGTATAATTTGTAACTTTATGTAGGTGCTATTTTTTTATATTGGAGTTCTTCCCGCTTAAAAAAAGTATTGTTGATATATATTTAAGGAGTCTCTTATAAGTTATTTCCTTATTAAATTATAACATCTTTCTATTGATTCATAAGAGAATGATTTTACACCTTTCTTTATGCCTCAGATTTGTTTTTCTTGTCTTGTAATTAGCTAGAACTCTAGAGCAGCGGTTCTCAACCTGTGGGTCGTGACCCTTTTGGTGGTTGAACAACCCTTTGACAGGGGTCGCCTAAGACCATCGGAAAACACATATATAATTACATATTGTTTTTGTGATTAATCACTATGCTTTAATTACGTTCAATTTGTAATTGAAAATACAATCCTGCATAGATATTTACATTACGATTCCTAACAGTAGCAACATTACAGTTATGAAGTAGCAACGAAAATAATTTTATGGTTGGGTCACAACATGAGGAGCTGTATTTAAAGGGCCAGAAGGTTGAGAACCACTGCTCTTAGAGTGATGTTCAGTAATGATAGTGTTTAGACTTTTAGGTCTGCTTTCATTAAGTGAGTGGTCTTCGGTTTGTTAGTGCTAATCTTTGCCTTGGGTTTTTGAATTCTGGTTTCATAGAGAAAATCTGAAGGTTTTCTGTTTATTTTTCCTGGTTGGCTTATATGACACTGTATTCGGTCTTTCCTTGAAGGTGACCTAAGAGGCCTCACCCCTAATGATCCCCGAGTCGACAGCCATTTGGAGAATGGATCACGGACACTATTTTTACATTTCTTCTGTGTTCATTTGTCATGTGTTTCTTTCTGTGAAATGACTGCAGGTCCCTGGCATTTTGACTGTTCCTGTGCGTAGTGGCTTGTTCGGCAGTTGCAGAAAGGATCTGTTCCACCAGGTGATTTGTGTACCTGAGCGTGTCCTGCTGTCTCTGAGATTGGACTGGATCCTGTCGGGGACTCAGGTTTTCTCTCCGACAGGCGCGGGCTCTGTGTTCTCCCTCCCTCCTTCCCTCCGGGGCAGGTGTCGGCTCTGTGCTCTCCCCTCCCTTCCGTGGAGGCCTATTGGCTTCTGAGGCCCCTGCCCTTGCCCGAGGCCGTCCCCCTGAGCCAGGTCCTGGGTAAAATTGTGCTGTTGTCCGAAAGATCACTCCAGTGCTCAGAGCCAGGCCATTTGCCCGCCCCCTGCTTGGAAGCGCCAGCTCAGCAATGGCATCTAGTGCCCTTCTCCACTGTCACTCCTGCTGCTGAGGAGGGCAGGGCAGCCGGGTGGCGCCACAGCTCCAGGGGGGACCATGGAGGACAGTTCCAGTGGGAGCAGAGTGCAGCCCATCACAGCGGGAGAGCATGGGGCCGAGTTTACAGCTTTTATTCCCAAATGATAAAGTCTATTTTGAAACTCTAAATCAGGGGTCCTCAAACTTTTTAAACAGGGGGCCAGTTCACTGTCCCTCAGACCGTTGGAGGGCCGGACTATAGTTTTAAAAAAAACTATGAACAAATTCCTATGCGCACTGCACATATCTTATTTTGAAGTAAAAAAACAAAACGGGAACAAATACAATATTTGTATTTGCATGTGGCCCACGGGCCGTAGTTTGAGGACCCCTGCTCTAAATAATTGAAACACCTTTTTTTCTCTTTAGACATATTAAAATAATTTTTTTAAAAATACATTTTTTAATTGATTTCAGAGGGAGAGAGAGAAGCATCAATGATGACAGAGAATCATTGATCGGTTGCCTCCACGCCCCACACTGGGAATCGAGCCGGAAACCTGGGCATGTGCCCTGATCAGGAATCGAACCGTGACCTCCTGGTTCATAGTCAATGTTCAGCCACTGACCACACTGGCCGGGCAACTTACTTCTGAACATGTGGCTTCCTTTCAAAACAGAAGAATTAGTGCTGTGTGTGGTTTTCTTCTCTGGGAGGAAAGCCCGTATGTTCATGCAGCCCCTCAAACCGAGGTCTTTCTCATGTATCGCCTACTTCACACCAGTGTGGCCAACTGTAATAAAAGGCTGCATGGTAAAACCTAGATGTAGGTAAATGGTGTGAAGTGAAGGGAAATGTGTGGCCTCAATTGGTTACGTGAGGGGAAAACAAAGGGAAAGGAAAGGTGCCCAGGGGAGTGGTGTTGGCACTTGCCCGAGGCTGGGTTTGGGGACAGACAGATACCCTCTCAAGGGAGGGGTCTTGGGCACACCTGCCACCTCGAACCCTGTGCAGCTGCTCAGCCCCACAGAACTTCCCACGACCACCGGGGTGTGACGTGCTGTCCACGACGGAGCCCCTGGCACTGGAGATGCAGCTGGTGTGATGAGGCGGTGGACTTTCCCTTTCATTGCATTTAGTTTAGCCATCAGGTCCCAGCAGCACAGTGCAGAGAATTGGTCGTGGAGGGGAAAATGGCGCCTGCACTCCCCGGAGCTGAGCACTGACATGCCATGCAGCCTCTGCTTTCCATGGTGTCTGCAGCCTTCATTACGTTGCGGGGAGAAATGCTCAGAAATGGCAGGATTGGCCCCCATTCCCTAGTGCCTGTCCATGTTTGCTCAGAAAGAAAGTTGCCACCCAGATTTAGTAATGGCTGGCATTTTGGCATGTCCCTGGGCTGAGCATTGGGTTGTGAGGACTTTTGTAAATCTTATTTCAGAGAGGAGGGGAGAGGGAGAGAGAGAAACATCAATGATGAGAGGGAATCATCGATCGGCTGCCTCCTGCACGCCCCCTACTGGGGATCAAGCCTGCAACCCCAGCATGTGTTCTTAACCGGAATTGAACCCAGGGGCCCTTCAGTCCACAGGCCAATGCTTTATCCACTGAGCAACACCGGCCAGGGTGGGTAGTGAGCCTTTTAGGCATATTGGCTTATGGAAGCTTTCTAGTCCTCAAAGGGAGGTTGGTCTGTTCCTTATTTGCAGATACAGGGACAGACTCCAGGACGTAGAGTAAGTTGCCCAGGATCATAAAACCAGTCAGTAATGCCTGACTGGTGTGGCTCAGTTGTTGGACATCTATGAACCAGGAGGTCATGGTTCAGTTCCTGGTCAGGGCACATGCCTGGGTAGCGGGCTTGATCCCCAGTAAGGGGGCGTGCAGGAGGCAGCCGATCAATGATTCTTATCATTGATGTTTCTATCCCTCTCCCTTCTTCTTTGAAATCAATAGAAATGCATATATTTAAAACAAAAAAAAAGCCAATCAGTAGCGACCTAACTTCTTCAGTGCATGTGGTGCCCGAGGTCATGCCTGTGACTTGCTGTCCTGTGTTTGTGTGTGTGTTGGGGGATTTGCCCACCGCTTGCCCTCTGGGCCTGTTCGCAGAAGCGTTGCTGACGCCCTCGCAGGCTGCCGGGCCTCACCTCCCGGGACGTGTGTCTCCTTGCGCCCTGCAGGTCCCTGAGCACTGGCTGGCACAGCTGCTGCGTCCTTCCCGTGACCCATTTCGGTTGCTGCACTGACAGCTTTCCCTAGAGAGATGATGCCGATCAAGCGCTTTTACTGCGGCAGAGCCAAGAAGTGCTGGGTCCCAGACCTGTATGACCTAGACAGTGACTTGGCTCAGTACCCAGATGACATCGTAGGAGGAAGTCCGACTGACTCTGAATTTTCTCATCAGAGGTTTCGGAATTTCCTCTACGTGGAATTTGTCGGGCCTCAGAAGACCCTGCTCAGACTCCGAAACCTCTGCCTGGACTGGTTGCAGCCGGAGATTCACAGCAAGGAGGAGATCATCGACCTCTTGGTCCTTGAGCAGTACCTGAACATCCTTCCCGAGAGGGTCAGGCTCTGGGTGCAGGCCCGGCGGCCGCAGACCTGTGAGAAGCTCGTGGACCTGCTGGAGATGTACCTCGAGGTGTACGGACCCGAAGGTGAGGTGGGGCGGGCGGGGCGGGGCAGCACACCTCCCTCCCTGGCTGCCACAGCCAACCGTGTGATGGGGCTGTGTCCCCTGGAGAACAGTCACCAGAGTTACACACCAGCCACCCCCCATGAGGAGCCTCGCGCGTCTCGTGCTGTGGCCCCGGCTCCGTTTTTTTGTGTGTGTTTTTTTTGCATCTTCACCCGAGGATATTTTTTCCATAGATTTCTAGAGTGGAAGGGGGGAGAGAGAGAGAGACATCTATTGGTTGCCTCACTCACAAGCCCCTACGTGGCTGGGGCACCTGCAACGGAGGTGTACGTGCCCTTGACCGGGAATCCAACCCACGACTTTTCAGTCCTTGGGCTGATGCTCTAACCACTGAACCACCGACCAGGGCCCGGTTCCCTTTTGGAGACTGATGGGTGTGGTGCGCCGGGAAGTCGTATGTGGCTGCAGTTGTTGGGGGTGGGGTAGGTGCCGTCACAGCCCAGTTTCCACCAGGAGTGGTAGCAGCTGAGGGGTGAGGGGCTCAGAACGCTCTAGCGTCCCGTGGAGGTGGATATGCGGTGGGGCACGGGGGGACCCGAGAGTGGGCAGGTGATGGTCAGCGCTGAGTGGGTGTCTGTTGTCTTCTTAGACGGGGGCAGCGTGCAGATTGAAGGCAGATTGAACCGCAATGGAGTAAACAACCCCCTCGCACGCGCCCTCTATTTCCACAGTGAGTACCAGCCGGGTCATGCCGCCCATGGGCCCTGTCCTCCCATTTCCCGAAGGTTCACAGTGGGCATCGGGGCCTCTGAGGGCGGCCGCTGCTGCTCCGAGATCTGAGGGAGCGTAGGTTAATTGATAGTAGATTAGACATTTTATACCCAAGCCAACCCTAACAGAGTGAAATGCAAGACATGTATTGTTAGGGGTGGAAGTATTTAGTATGGAAGTTTGTAGTGGGCTGTTTCAAGCTGCACCCATAGCCTTCCCAGGAGGGGTGAGGCTCTAAAGCTACTTCACTTGTTAAACAGTTCTTCAGTGAACTTTAAAAAATTTTTTTTAATCAATTCTCTTTTTAAATATATTTTTATTGGATTCATAGAGAAAGGGAGAGGGAGATAGAAAAAACAATGATGAGAGAGAATCATTGATGGACTGCCTCCTGCACGGCCCCACACCGGGGAGGCGGGGGCATATGGCCCAATCAGGAACCGGATTGTGACCTCCTAGTTCAGTGGTTCTCAACCTGTGGGTGGTGACCTCCTTTGGAGGTTGAACGACCCTTTCACAGGGGTCGCCTAAGACCATCGGAAAACACATATATAATTACATATTGTTTTTGTGATTAATCACTATGCTTTAAATATATTCAATTTGTAACAATGAAAAGATATCCCGCATATCAAATATTTACATTATGATTCATAACAGTAGCAAAATTACAGTTATGAAGTAGCAACGAAAATAATTTTATTGTTGGTAGTCATTAGGAAGGTTGAGAACCACTGTCGTAGTTCATAGGTCAACCCTCAGCCACTGAGTCACACTGGCCGGGCTGTTCAGTGAACTTTAAAAAGGAGTGTTCCATGTTTCTCTCTCATCGATGTTTCTAACTCTCTATTCCTCTCTGTAAAAAATCAATAAAATATATTTTAAAAAATAAAAATCAAATTCTCCCCTTTAAAAAAATAAAATAAAAGGAGCGTTGCTTTGGGGGAGGGCGTATGTTTTGTAAGTAGAGTAATGTGCACATTGAAAGAGGCTTGGGTAACTGGACGGCAGAGGGGCTGATGTCCATCTTGGAGGTGGACTTGACCGTGTACAACCTGGGGAACCGCAGAAGTGTCTGCATGGGGGGCGAGCTTCTGAAGTAAGCATCAGAACTTGCTTTAGAGCAACCCCCACGTAGTCAAAGCCTCCAGAAACTGCCCCCGGCCTAGGGTGATGGGAAGAGTCCAGGTTGCCCTTGGGCGTGTGGAGACCTCTATGTGAGATCTGATTCCTGAAGGCAGGAGCAAGGATCATGTTCTTGTTGAGGGAGGTATGCACATGGGTGGGTGGCCACATGTCAGTGCTATGCTCACCCCAAATGTCTGGCTTTCGCAGGAGACCGGGACCGGGATTGGGACCAGGACTGGGATCGAGACCGAACCTGGGACCGGGCCTGGGACCGGGCCTGGGACAGGGCCTGGGACCGAGCCTGGGACCGGGGCCGGGCTTGGGAGCGAGCCCGTATGCGGGAGCGGGAGCGGAGGGCCAGAAGCAGGGACCTGTCCTTGCGAGAGCGCTGGCCGTATGGCAGGATTTCCAGAAGCAGTAAGTCCTGCGTTCTGACCTCCCTAATGCGCCTGCAAGGCTGGCTGGCCTTTTCCTTCACAGGCCTTTCTCTCCCCAGGGTTCCCTCCCCGGGATCTTTCCCTTCCTGCTTCGATGGAGAGAACATTTTCGATGGAAAGAGGGCGCCGCCGTCGGAGCTTGCTGATGCAGTACGAGTTGCAATCCCAGGTATGTTTCGGTTCCCTCTCTCCATTACATGGCAGAGCTGCCTTTTTTCCCAAGAGGGTGTGTGTGTTCATCTGCCCCCTAAAATCCCACCTGGGCAGGGAGGCCCAGTTACTCTTGAACGGATCCCAGGTCTGTCCCCAGCGGTGGCAAGTGGCCAGAGTGACTGCTCCGTTTCCTGCCTCCTCCACGTGGTCAGAGGAACTCTTTGCTACTCACGAAGCGCTCGTCTCTGAGCACAATGAGTGAATCGCCTAGTGCCCTGCATGTCGGTCATGTGGACGTGCAGTGGTGCAGCACCCATTCCTGGGGGACTCGAGTGTAGCTTGTGCAGTTGTGGGCACCATTGCTGATTACAAATGCAAAGGGAACAGCTGCTGTAGAGCTACCCACGTGCGATAGATGAACAATTTTACACCAAAGCATCATTTCTCTTTCATAGAGAATTACCATTCAGAATTTAATGTACATTTATTATCCTCCGATGAGGCCAATGGAATACAAAGATATGAAAAATGCCCTTTCCCTTTGGCCATTGCCCTTGGGGTCTGTTAACAACAGAGATGGTGACCCTGCTGACTCCCTCAGTCCACCAAGTTCTTGACCTCGTCTGTGGTCTGCCAGCCCCCAGGGGAGGAGCTCGGGTCTCCTTGCTGCCTCACAGGTGCCTCTTCACACCTGAGCCCAGCACACCTCTTACTCTCGAACTTCCTGTTGCTTCAAGTGATGGGACTCAGCCACGCAGGGGGTAACTGTGTCAGCTCTGCGCTGCCTCCTGATCTTTCGTAGCTCATTTGGGTCCTAAAGGTCCTCAGCCGTAACCTAGTTTCATTTTTGAAGCTCTGCGTAGTTTTGGTGGTTTTTGGTGTTTAATCACTGGGCACGGACACTTGCTCTCCCCTTAAATCCCAGCGCCTGTGCTCATGTATCTTTCCCAATAGAGATGCACCTAATTGTGCAACTCCTTTTTTTGCTGCATTTTCTTCTCTCTCTGGAGGCCCATGGGGACAGACTCTGGTGAGGCCTGTGTTTGCCGTTTTAGGGTACAGTGTCAAACCAGGGCGCATGGAAGCTCACTGAGGGCAGGAAGGTTCAGAACTCAATTAATGCCCATGCCACTTGCCAGCAGTGGAACTCTATAATACATTATCAGAGTATCTTTATATAGAGTTTAATGTGTTTCCTTTACATACTTTTTCCTATTTAAACCACACATCACATTGCAGAACAGCCTCCCCCACAGCACTGCCAGGCGGGCTAATGCCCTTCTCCCCATTTTCTAGAACCTGAGGCTCAGAATTTTCTGTTTCCAAGGCTGCACAGCTCAAAGGCTGCATTCCTTCTTTGACCCTACTTTTCTGTGGCTCTGAAACCTGTGGGCTCCCCACGGTCCCGTCTCCCTCCTCCCGTGTGTCTCAGGCCTTGGTGCCGTACTCCCCGGGACCACCGCCCTCTGAAAGCAGTCATGTTTTAGTGCAGCAGTAAGAAAAGGTTCTGCATAGAAGGCTCTCTGAGTAATACAGGGAACGTAAAAATTCTTTTTAGGAAAGTATCCATTAGAACACAAAGACAGCTGTGAAATGAAGGCACTTAGTGCCTAAAATCACCCCTGGGTTATTTGGAACTTCTGCATACCCAGAGGAGCCCACAGTGTAGCCGTGTTGTGCAAAGCATGTGTGTGCAAGACATGGATGTGTGTGTGTGTGCAGGGGTGGGAGGCTTAAGTCACACTTCCTGATCAAATGTCTGCTAAAACACATTTCTTTCTGTTCCCCACATATGCCATGCATAGTTGATATTTAGCCTGTTGAAGCTTTCCCACCAGCCCTCTCTCTCTGTGTCACAATATTGCCCACCACTGAATGCCCCACCCAAGACTCTCTACAAAACCTTTGCTCACTAGTCCAGCCCACCCTGAACTGTCCCTCTACTAAGCCCATTTAGCACTGATTATCTGTACCCCACTTTATTGTTTATTGTTCTCTAATTGTTTCATGAGTCTTTTCTCTCCAACCAAATTATAAGCTGCATGAGGGCAAGGAATGTGTGTCATACGTCTTTTGGATCTTCCTCAGACTATAGCGCCAAGGTAGGTACAAAGTAGGTCCCTAGTAAAACTTGACTTGGACCACTCAGAACCCCAAACGCTGTGAGCACTTTCTACATACCTTTGTATGTTGTAGCTCCCATGTCGCAAGCATTCTTCTCTCTCTGGATGCCCCTCGGACAGGCCCCACTGAGAGGTCCGTGTTTGCTGTTTCAGGATACGATGTCATACCAGGACATGGTGAAGCTCACTGAGGACAGGAAGGCGCAGAACTCGATCAAGGACAACATGGAGAACTACAGGAAGCTGCTGTTCCTGGGTAAGCCGCTGCTCCCGCAGGCACTGGAGCATTTTGCCACCTTCCTCTTTGCAGCTGCAGGATGGTAGAGTCCACGTTGATCTCTCTGGACTTCAAGGGTAATCAGAAACCTTTGAAAGATCTCAAAGCAGAAGCATAAACAAAGAGATTTCTGTTTCTAAGAAATCCTTCTGGCTCTGGGTGAAGACCCCATTGCACAGGGTTGGGGGGACACGGAGATGGCACCTGCCACAAGAGCTGATGCTCATAGGTGGTGACAGCAGACTTTTAAATACACACTCAGGACGGGACCCCAACGTCCCGTGCGCACCTCCAAGAAGAACCTAGCTTGGCCTAGCGGGCAGTTGGCCGTGCAGGTCTGGCGCAGTGGAGAGAGAGCTGTACCGAGAGTTCTGTGTGAGGCAGTGGAGCCTTGAGCTCCAATGTTTGCAGAAGAGGCAGGGAAAGAAGAGTCAAGAGGTAGGAGGACACCCCTGGAGGCCAGTGAAACAGGACATCAAGATGGAGGAGGTGGTTAGGAAAAGGTGAAGCCTGAAAAAGATGCAGTGAATTTAGGGAGGCATGAAGGTCTCTCTGTACAAAAGAGTAGGTGGAGTCAGGAAGATTAATTACATTCACGTTAGAACGAGCTAAGGAATGGTAGTAAGGAAGTGAAACTGCAAATACAAGACACCCCAAGGATTGGATTTGGGCTACTTCATATTTAGTGGCTCAGCGAAAGGCAGACATCAATTTATAGTGCTGAGTCTTGGTCCCCAACTTGAGTATGAGCTGTCGTATTATTGTGAACAGGGCTTCAGCTTGCCGAAGATGATGGCCACTCCCACATGACACAAGGCCATTCACGGTCAAAGAGAAGTGCCTACCCAAGCACCAGTCGAGGTAAGCACTAGGTAGATCACGCATAGTGGCCACTTTAATCGGTGAGATGGGCACTGATCTGTACATACACACAGTGAGTCCTCACTTAACGTCCATAGGCTCTGGAACTGTACGTGAAATGAGCAGGCTAATTGATGTCAACAGAGTTAAATTTCTACGGCATCTCAGCAATGTTAAAATGAAACAATGTCACTCGAGGACCTGCTGTACTGATAAGCCTTGAGCAATTTATATTTACACCACTGTCACGGAAGACCTACTGTGATTTTGCACAAGTACAGGAACTAGGGAGTATTTACATTTCATGTTTCTTTTCAGGTCTGAGAACCATGCCTGAAGCCAAAAAGTCAACCCATCGCCGGGGGATCTGTGAAGAGGAGGCTTCACATGGAGCGATCATGGAAAAATTCAAGGACGTTTTGCGAAACCCCAAATCCGCAAGAGCGAGAGTACCCAGTGACCGGTTTCCTAGGGTCCCCAGAAGGGCAGACCATGATTGGAAAGAAGTGTCCTTAGACAGAGAGTCGGTGATTCAGGAGAGGGGCTGTGCAGAGAATGCCTGTCAGGGAGCTTGTAATTGTAACTCAAACCTTGTTTCCCAAAAGAAAGTTCTTGAGAGAAAAAGGCGCTATCAGTTTGACACCGATGGGAAGGGTTCTGCTCACGATCAGAGGGGCTCTCCCCTGAAGAGACCCTTTGAAGGCAGTGAGATGAGAAAAGCCATGAGCATGAGCAGCCTTAACCCCCCTTCTGCCGAGTCGCAGCCGCTTGATTTTGCCGCCATGCCCTATGTGTGTGATGAGTGCGGGAGGGCTTTCAGTGTGATTTCTGAGTTTGTCGAACATCAGATCATGCACACTAGAGAGAATCTGTATGAGTATGGTGAAGCGTTTATCCGTAGTGTGGCTGTCACTCGGAAAAGTGCGGCTCGAGGGAAATGCTTTGAGTGTAAGGAGTGTGGGGAAACCTTCGATAAGACTGCCGATCTTGCCGAGCATTGTCAGATTCACTCTAGAGGCCATCTCACAGAATGTAATGATGAGGAATATGAGGAGCCCTTCATGCCTAGCCCCACCTTCAGTGAGCTTCAGAAAATGTATGGGAAAGAGAAATTCTATGAGTGTAAGGTGTGTAAGGAAACCTTCCTTCATAGTTCTGCTCTGGTTGAACACCAGAAGAAAATCCATGGGAGAGATGACAAAGATGATGAAGTCTTCAAGCCCAACCCAGCCTTTAAGGGGCTGCAGAGAATGCATGCTAAAGAGAAAATGTACGAATGTAAGGTGTGTGGGGAGACCTTCCGCCACAGCTCATCTCTGAAGGAACATCAGAAGATTCACACCAGAGCAAACCTGTTTGAAAACAAGAGCAAAGTGTGTGAGGAAACCTTTATTCCTGGTCAGCCCGTTAGAAGGCGTCAGAAATATTACTTTCAGGATAAGCTCTTAGGCTTTAAAGATGGTGGGGGTGCCTTTGGGCAAAACCTCCTATTCCCCGGTGAGCATTCCTCAGTTCATTTTCCGAAGAATTCCTATGAAGGCAGGGCGTATGGGAAGTCTGTCATTCATAGCAGGCCCTTTACTGAGTCTCGGAAGAGTCATACTATAACAAGACCACCTGAGAATGAGGACGAGAAGGCATTCACCATTAGCTCTAATCCTGATGACAACCAGAAGGTTTCCACTGAAGAAAATGTCCTTGAGAAGAAACCAAATGAGAGGTCTGTTATTCATAGCTTATCTTTGGCTGAAGTTCAGAAATGTCACAGTGCCGTGGGGCCCAATAAACCAAAAGTGATTGCAGAGTCTACCATTACAAGCCCAAATATTACTGAACAGAAAGTCCATGCTGGAGAGAAGACCTCTGAAGAAAAGAAGAATGAGAGGTCCGTTATCCATAGCTTACCCGTTTTCAAACTTCCCAAAAATCCCAGTGGAAACGAATGGAATGAGAAGGGAGGATTCTCAAATCTTCATGCTAAGCAACAGAAACCTCCTGCCAGACCCACCCCTAATGAAGGGGACAAGAGTAACAACTACAAGGACTCTGTTATACGCCGTGTATCTGGTACTGAACCTCCAAAAAGTCTTGCTGCAGAGGGAGCCAGTGAGTTTAAGAAGGATGGCCAATCGACTGTTTCCAAATCAGATGTCACTGAACATCAGAAGGCTCGTGCTAAGAAGAAAAACATTGAGCGCAGGAACTGCGAGACTTCAGTAATTCACTCCCTGCACTTCGGTGAACCTGAAACCTTCCGCCCCAGAGAGAAACTCTATGAATGTCCAGAGTGTGGAGAGTCCTTTGTTCGTAGCTCCGACCTCACTGAACATCAGAAGATTCACCATAGAAAGAAGCCTTTTGGAAGCAAAAACTACGAACGATCTGTTATTCGCAGCGTAGCCTCCGCTGACCCACAGACAAGTTATGCTGAACAGCCAGTGCAGGTGAGATATGGTCAAGAGCCAGAAGGGATGACTTGCATTCAGCAGCCAAAGCAGACCAGTTTTCTTGACAAGCTAGTGGAGATGAGTTATGTGAAAGAGCCAGTGCAAGGTTACGGTCAGGAGCCAGTGGGGATGACCTGCCTTCAACAGCCAGAAGGGATGACGTGCCTTCAAGAGCCAGAAGAGATGACCTGCCTTCAACAGCCAGAAGAGATGACCTGCCTTCAAGAGCCAATGCAGGATAGTTTCTTCGAAGACCTATTGGAGATGAATTATGTTGAGGAGCCAGTGCAGGGTTACGGTCAGGAGCCAGTGGGGATGATTTGCATTCAACAGCCAGCACAGGCAAGTCATCCTCGCCAGCCAGTAGGAGTGAGTTATGCTGGACAGCCGGCACAGGCAAGTCATCCTCGCCAGCCAGTGGGAGTGAGTTATGCTGGACAGCCGGCACAGGCAAGTTGCGCTCAGCGGCCAACGCCGCAAGAATGTCAGGACTGTGGGCAATCCTTTGCAACCATTGAAGACCTTGGTGCCCATCAGAAAATCTACATTCAAGAGAAGTTCCATGGAGGTTCTGTTATTCAGGGTGCAGGCCGTGGCGGGCCTGAGCAGGAAGAGCCTGAGCCAGAGGAGGAGGAGGAGGAGGAAGATCCTGAGGATTCAATCTATGGATGTAAGGACTGTGGGCTGGGCTTTGCAGATCGGGCCGACCTTAAGGACCATCAGAAAGTTCATGGCAGAGAGTACCTCGTCGACACTCGTGAGTACACGCAGTCTGTAATTCACACCCATTCCATCAGCGAGTATCAGAGAGACAACACTGGAGAGCAGCTCTTCGAATGCCCAGCATGTGGCGAGTCTTTTGTTCACAGCTCATTCCTTTTTGAGCATCAGAAAGTTCATGAGCAAGACCCATATTATGGCCACAGGAGGTATGATGAGCCTTTTATGAATCCTTTCATCATTAACCCACAGAGGTTCCGTGCCCCACAGGCAAATCCTACAGGGATGTATCTGCAGTGCCACGTGTGTGGCCAAGATTTCATTCATGGCTCTGTCTTTAATGAGCATCTGGCACTTCACATGGGAGAGGGCTCACCGGAGCAGGCCCAGAGGAGCAATGACACTGTCAATGCAGGCTTGGCCCTCGCTGAGTTACAGAGAAGCCAGGCCGAAGAGAAGCGCTACGAGTGTGGAACATGCGGAGAGGCCTTCCTCAGCCAGGCAGACCTGAGGGAGCACAAGAAAATTCACAAGAAGGATGATGAGCCCTACGATTACGGGGCTTCCTTCGTTCATACCTCATTTCTTACCGAACCCCCTAAGGGAGATTCTCCATTCTTTGAGTGCAAGGACTGTGGGAAGTCCTTCATTCATAACACAGTTCTCACTAAGCACCAGAAGTTCCATGTTGAAGAGGAAGAAGCAGCAGCCCAGGAAGTCGAAGCCAATGTTCTTGTTCCACGAGAAGTTCTGCGGATCCAGGGGTCGAACATGGAAGCTGCCGAGCCAGAAGTGGAGGCCGCTGAACCGGAAGTAGACGCTGCTGAGCCCAATGTGGAGGCCGCTGAGCCCAATGGGGAGGCTGAAGGACCAGATGGGGAGGCTGCAGAGCCAAATGGAGAGGCTGAACAGCCCAACGGAGAGGCCGAACAGCCCAACGGGGATGCTGATGAACCAGATGGTGCAGGAATTGAAGACCCTGAAGAGAGAGAGGAAGAGCTAGAGGGGAAGGCTGAAGAGCCAGAGGGAGACGCCGATGAGCCAGATGGTGCAGGGATCGAAGACCCAGAAGAAGAAGATGAAGATGAAGAGATTCAAGTTGAAGAACCATACTATGACTGCAGGGAATGTGGAGAGACCTTCACTACCACCTCGGCCTATGGGGAGCACCGGCAGACCCATGCCAGAGTGATCATATTTGAGTCTGGAAATGTCCATGGGGAAGGCTCCCACTACACTGGGCAGGCCAGCACCAGCACTCAGGGCAGCGATAGGGCTGACGACAAGTACTTCAAATGTGATGTCTGCGGGCAGTTCTTCCACGACCGCCTCTCCCTCGCCAGACACCAGAACACCCACACTGGCTGAGAACACAAGTGGAAGGTCGGACAGCCTTTCCTGGGACCTGACCCTCACAGCAAATCCACAGCAACCCATAGTAACGTCAGAAGGACACTTAGCTTGGCTTGTACACACTGACTTTTAACCTCAGATAACTTGGACTGGAAAGGAACCGGAGGCGGTTCCATTGGTCTTACCTCTTTCCCCATCATACACCAGTGCGTGCATGTGGGGAAGCCACAGCACATCCCTTCCCTTTCATCCTAGTGACCAGGTTGAGGGACAGTCCTAGGAGAGCTGAGACTACAGAAATAGCCCCAACCAAATGATACTTCTGTAACCTATATATAACTTTCCTGAGCTGTATATAAAATAGCAAATCATAGCAAACAGTAGTCACAGGTACTTGGATTTAATGATACAGAGTTACAGTTTACTGTGCAGAGATACCTCCGTGGTATGCTTTGATTTTTTTTTTTTTTTTGGAAGAGGAAATGAGCAACACACTTGTAAATATCTTAGTTCCTGTGAAAGATTTGTTGTGCATTATTTTAACCCCTTCAGTATCTTTCTGAGTAACTGTGTTGTCCCTTACTCTTAAATATTCCTGTCAAGGTGTAGGCATGCAAGATAATGTCCTTTCCTCTGTGCCGTTCGAAAGGAGTTCTTTGAGCTTCCTTTTCAGCCATCTCGTCTACACCAATACCTTGGAACCTAATGCTGTATACGCCTTTGCAATTTGTGGATTGACCTTTTGTGACCCAAGTTGATCCCTTGCCATATTGTACCTTGCAGTGATTCTCATGCAAAAATACTGCAAGTTTGTGTTTGTTTAACCAACTTAATGTGTGCTCGAGAGTGAATCCACAAACGCCAAGCTTTTCCCTGTAAATCTTGCTTCTTTGCCTTTAAGAGAGTGGGTTGCAACCATCACTAGATCGCGACAGTGCCTAATGAAGGTTGAAACCGTCAGGAGAGCCTCTCCTGTTGTAAATATGGATGCAGGTGACAACTGTCATCACTTTTTGTGCGCTTTCTGCCTTAAGTGACACGTAGCAGCGTGGCTTTGTTAGTGTGTGCCGCCACGAGTCAGCTTGCACCTGGGCGCCCAGGAGCTTGTACCCTTAGAGCTTTCTATTACCGAACCTAATTCTTGTCTTCACCTGTCTGACCCTCAGCCCCGTGTCTAACTTGCATTTTTTTAAAAAGAAAAGCTTTCTTTACAGTCAACCTAAGCTTAACATGGACTCAGGTTCCCAGCGCCTTAATTTGTTTTGTTACCATTGTTCTCTCCTCGTTCAGCCCTCCTGAGTAGTTTTGATCTGATTCCATTTATTACAGATCGACCTCACAGCTTGCGGTTTCCTGTGTCTTGTTCTGTGGGCCACTTGTGCTCCTTTTGCTTCCCCTCCCCCCTGCGTCTTGACTATTGAGATTTTTTTCTTTTTTTTTTTTGGCTTTGAGTTGACTGGAATTATAATTTTAAAATTTAAAAAAAATGTAAAGTGGATCTGATGAAGAAGTGAACAAAAGATAAGAGCAGATCATTTGAGAAAGAAAATGCCAATGCTTTCTTTGGGAATGTGCCCAAATCTCACTCTCCTAGATCTGCATGGTTAGGGCTGGAGGAGAGTGTCAGAGCTGCTGGGAGTGCCAAAGCCCGGAGCGGTTGTGGGGCTGAGGGCATGGAGCAGAACGGAGGAAGCCAAAGAAAGGAGTCCTAACCCAGCAGCAGACCGGGAGGGTGAGGAAGCAGGCAGAGGGAAACACCGGAAATGGACTGGAAGGCCAGGTCGCTGAGAATATGGCCTGGGCACTTTAGTGGGGGCCATCTGGATGGTACAGTGGAGGCGAGGGCCAGCTGCATCGAAAGACCGGAGGTTGGAACGGACATCCGGAAAAATGGGAGCAGTGAGGCTGCATCCGAGCAGGGCCCTTGAGAAGGGAGCCATTGCTGATGTTGGGGCCAACTCGGGTTCATCCCTGTTGGCAGCATCAATTGGTAGCTCCTTCTCAGAAAGCAACTTGCCAAATGTGAGGGTGTCCGTTCCAACCTTGTGTTCGTGAAAAATTAGGAACAACTTTGATGCCAAACAATAGAATGATTAAGCGAACATATCTGATTCTTACTCAGCTGTTTTAAAAATGATAATCATGCAGAGTTATGTAGTAGCGTGGAAATATATTTACAGAATATTAAGTGGAAAAAGCAGGACACAGAATTATATTTATACTACAATTATAACTGTTTAAAAATGTATGCTTTTAATCAACAGCTGTTGTGTTGTAGGCTTCTAGTTGAGCATTATTTTTCTTAAATTCTTTGATGTTCTTAATGGTAGTGTTGTTACTAAAAAGTTTGTAGTCATGTCTCCATTGTGAACAAAATTTGAACTCATTATCAGATACTTGGAAAATACAGAAAAGTGGAGGAAAACAAACAAATCATATTCCCACCATCCAAAGACAGATACACTCTTTAGTATATTGTTTCTTGTTTCTGTGCACAGGCTTATGATTATAACTGTGTCAAAATGTGTATTCAAAGTTGATGTTATGTTACCTTGGTTTTCAAATGTTCCTTATTAATAGTGTTCTGATTTTAAAAAGTTTATTATGCTTCTATTACAAGCATAATACATACCCAGAGGAAAAAATTGGAAGATACAGTAAATTAGAAAAGAAAAAAACATCACTCATATTCCCAACACCCAACAACTGAATATCTTGATCTGTTTCCTCCATCTTGTGCACAAACTTATGGTGAGTGTTGAATATGTATGCATCAAGTCTACAGTGATAAAAAGTGGAGAATCATTAACATAGTATTGTTGTTGTGGAATTATGGTTAAATATTTTGTCTCAAATTCCTTGGGTGATCTTTGGTGTTTTGCTATTAAATCTTATGTATGTATTTTCCCATTGCAAATATAATACTCAGAATTTGGGGGAATTCAATCAAATAGAAAAGAAATCCACCCATATTCCCAGCACCTAACAGCTCCTATTAACATCTGTCTGTACACCAGTCTGTGATTGTTAGGGTGTTAATGATAAGTATGCATAGAGTCAAAGATGGGAAGAAATATGGAGAGTAATTAAGAAATAGGTGTGTGGTTGTGGGATTACGGTTAAGTATTTTGTCTTGATTTCCTTGAATGATCTTTATCATAGTGTTTTGGTAATTCACCTTTATTATATCTATTTCCATAGTAATCACACCGTGTGTTCATTATAGAAACTTTGACGTCGCAGAAATGTAGAAGAGATACACCCATATTTTCATCATCCAAAGACTGTGGTTAACATCTTGATAGATTTTTTCATCTTGTTTCTGTGCACAGGTTTTTGGTTTGTTAATATGGTTGTGGTCGTTCTACCTATCTGTAATAGTGTCACCAATAAAAATAAAGTTAAAAATAAGATCTTTCTCAGTCTCTTCTTTTATCCATTTTAAGTGTCTGGGATTGATAAATACAGTTTTTAAAATTATAAATCCAAAAACTTAGTGCCTTCTTAGGCCTTAACTTTTGCCTTAAAACTCTTATTTCAGTTTTAAGTATTGCATATTTTGATTCGAAGGTATTTTTAAATGCATGATTCCACATTTTTAGATATGTTTATACAATTAAAACATTCTTAATAGTGTTTAATCAGTAGATGAGTGGATAAAAAAGCTGTGGTACATTTATACCATGGGATACTATGCAGCAGTAAAAAAGAATATCTTGCCCTTTTAAGACAGCATGGAGGGACCCGGAGAGTATAATGCTAAGTGAAATAAGTCAGTCAGAGAAAGACAAGTATCACATGACCGCACTTGTGTGGAATCTTAAGTAACAAAATAAACTGATGATCGGAGTGGATTCAGAGACACAGAGCATGGAACAGAGTGTGGAATCTCAGGGAAGGCGGGGGAGGGTGGGTGGATGGGAGGTAGTCAACCAAAGACCATGTATGTATATATGCATGGCCCATGGACACAGACAATAGGGTGCTGAAGGCCTGGCATGGGGGGTTAGAGGGGGTCACTGGGGGGAAAAAGGGAACATATGTAATACTTTGAACAATAGGAAAAAAACCACGATAACCACATGTGAATTTCAGTTATTTGAGTCGGTATTCCTAAATCTTCCCTGAGGTTAAAAGGTGTTTATCTTGAGGAGTCATTTCCCTTGTTTTAAACCTGACCTCACCACCAGAAACATCCCAGGCAACTTGGCAGGTTGTCCCCCAGATGAGTTGGGAGGTGATTTTTAAATATGCCTGTGCGCCCATCATGGCCAGAGATGTCCAGCCGGGTTGCCCCATCCCCAGTTGGGGATTGTGCCCCTGATTCTATGACACTAAGGAGATTTCCCATATTTGACATCCTTCTAAGCCCCTGAGCGTCACGTGATTGGAGTCTACTCTTAAGATAGAAGAGTGTACTTTTCACTTAGCGACTCTGGAATTTGGCAGAGCCCTGCGTTCTTTCATACTCTCAGGACTTGTGTGTATTAAAATGGAAGTCCATCCTGTTTCGCTCATGTCCTGTGGTGTCTGATTGGTCACAACGCTAATGGTCTTGTGAGAGGGAGCATCAGTGTAGGTCACGGTGAGAGGGTCAGTTCTTGCGTAAGATTGATTTCCCGAAGAGTATATCATGGAAGGAAGTAGACGAAGGGAATGCAGTGAGGGTCCCCTGGAGTTGCCTGACCAGCACTTACACTCTGGGGAATTCTTCCCCTCCCACCTCAGTTGTAGGGATAACTGCTCCCAGGCCACCACGTTTATTCTGCGAGAGTTGACCCCTCTCTGGCCTCCGCTGATGGGTGCTCATGGGTTCCCAGTGTCCAGACTCAGACTAAGGGCCACCTGAATGGTCATATAGGTTGGGGCTGGGTGTGCTGAGGAACCAACAGACCTGGGATAAAGCCACATGGCCAGAGGGAAACTTGGTTCCTGGAGCCTCAACCCCCGCCCCCCCCCCCGACCCCCGTGCCCTGTGAATCCTCACAGAACTGCCTAACTTTGGGTTCCCTAACTCTTAGGTCTTTAAGACTCCTCCCCTCTCAAATGAGATGGCTTTATTATTGGTGTCCTTCATGCTGTTTTCACCAAACCCAAATCCCTCCCCCTTCCTGGGACCACTCGGTCTTGTGAGAAGGCCACAGCACCCTGCCCTGCCCCTTCCAAAGGCTGGGCTTGGTGCCAACCAGGCTCCCCGAGCCCATGAACACAAATTATTCCAGTGGCAGCACTGACCATTACTACTAGTTCCTGCTGCACAGGCAGCAGCGCTATGCCAGTAACTTGTGCTTCTTGAGGCCTGATTGTTCAGTTCTTCCTTTGATTCTCTGAGCCACACAGTGTACTCCCAATCGATTTCATGTTTGCTTTATGTGGCTGGAGTGAGTGATTTGCCACCCAAAGGAGCCCTAACTGATACAGAAGTTGATGCCAGAGAATGGGTTGGCGCTAATCAACCCTGAGGGAAATGTGGGTTGCTTTCCATTAAATGTGGGGTGTTGGGATAGGCCACTGGAAGACCAAGGCATGGGGCAGTGAAACATCTATTGCCTGTGGTCAGTTATCTGTAATCATCTGCTTCCTGGGATGAAGGGCTTGATAGCTGCTGTCAGAGACAAATCCAAAGACTATAAAGAAAGTCTAGACCAGTGGTTCTCAACCTTCCTAACGCCGCGACCCTTTAATACAGTTCCTCATGTTGTGGTGCCCCCCAATTTCATTGTTACAAATTGTACATAATTAAAGCATAGTGATTAATCACAAAAACAATATGTAATTTTTTAAAAATATATTTTATTGATTTTTTACAGAGAGGAAGGGAGAGAGATAGAGAGTTAGAAACATCGATGAGAGAGAAACATCGATCAGCTGCCTCCTGCACATCTCCTACTGGGGATGTGCCCGCAACCCAGGTACATGCCCTTGACCAGAATCGAACCTGGGACCCTTCAGTCCACAGGCCGACGCTCTATCCACTGAGCCAATCTGGTTTCGGCAACAATATGTAATTATATATGTGTTTTCCGATGGTCTTAGGCGACCCCTGTGAAAGGGTCATTCGACCCCCAAAGTGGTCGCGACCCACAGGTTGAGAACCGCTAGTCTAGACAGAGGTATCAGAGGGTATCTACAAATACCCTGATCCTACAGCCAAATCCATATCAGCCAAGTTCATAGTCTTGCCCTATCTATGCTTGACTGCTCGACCAGTTGACTGGTCGTTATGACATGCACTGACCACCAGGGGACAGACGCTCAATGCAGGAGCTGCCCCCTGGTAGTCAGTGTGCTCCCACAGCCAACCTTCCGTGGCCAGCCATCCTCCCACGGTCCCTGCCCCCTGGCTGGCTGCCCCAATAGGCCTGATCAGGACTGGGCGAGATGGCGGCCCCCGTCGGCCCCGATCACCAGCCAGGCCAAGGGACCCCACCCGTGCAACATAGGTCTGTGCTTTGACCAGGAATCAAACTCACAAGCTTTTTGATGTATGGGATGATGCTCCAGCCAACTGAGTCACCCAACCTAATGGCTCTGTCTAGAATTATCAGTCGTATGTTAAATAGGTGTGTGTGAGAGTGGGCATCCTTGTCTTGTTCCTGACCTTAGAGGGAAAGCTTTCAACTTCCAACTTGAGCACAATGTTAGCTGTAGGCTTGTCCTATTTGGCCTTTATTATGTTGCAGTTGAACTATCCTTGCATTCCAGAAGTAACTTCCATTGATCATGGTGTGTGATCCTTTTAATGTGCTATTGAATTCATTTTGTTAGTACATGTTTCCCCTGCTATCTGAAAGTAGATGTTCCTTTGAATCTTTCCAAAACCGAAATGACGTAAAGTGAAGAAACAATGACCTGAGAACACATCTTGCAAACGATGCACAAAATTAATCAAGATAAAGCACAGATGCTGATAGATACAGGTCAACGCGAAGGTGCCTTGATGCTGACATGCTGAGTGTAGTTCCAGGGGAAGGAGCTTGACAGGGCCACTCTTGCTGTTTGGGCACCTGCTGCCTCTATAACAATTCATGTGACTTTAGAATTCTTCTGCTAAAGGCAGAATATATTCCCTACCCCAGGTGACTTGCTTTGGCCAATAGAATGAGGGTACAGTGATGGTACCAGTTCCAAGTCTAGGCCTCAAGAGGCCTTGTGTATTTTCACTCGTTCTCTTGCATTTCTTTTTTTTTCTTTCTTTTATTTTATTTGAGAGAGAGGAAAGGAGAGAGAGAGAAACATTGATTTGTTCCACATGTTCATGCATTCATTGGTTGATTCTTGTATGTGCCCTGACTAGGGATTGAACCCACAACCTTGGAGTATCGGGACAATGCTCTAACCAACTCAGCTGTTGGGTCAGAGTGAAAAGTTTGTTTCTTTATCAATAAGCTAGAGACCCAGTGCCATGCACCGGTGGGGTCCCTTGGCCTGGCTGCGGGGATAGCCGAAACTGGCTTTCTGACATCCCCCGAGGGGTCCCGGATTGCTAAAG
>NW_005355638.1:440359-444618 GCF_000412655.1 Myotis brandtii
ATGTTTCCATTGTGCATTGAGCGTCTGCCCCCTGGTGGTCAGTGCACATCATAGCTATCGGTTGAACGGTTGAACAGTCGCTTAGGCTTTTATATATATAGATGGCTTATCTATGTACAAGGCTGTAGGTCCCATTGCAGGAAGTGAGGGGGAAGGCAGAAGTGTAATATACGGAGGGCCCTTCCTCAAGGGCCCCTGGACTCTAAATGGTCTCTGTTTATAGACTGATTCAAGGAGATTGTGACTCTCGTGTGGTGGCCCTAGTCCACCTCTTTCCGACCTAGACGTTCACTTATTTTGTGATAGAAATGAGGAATCTGGGTCGGAGCTATAAGCAGTGGCTCCCTTTTCAATACTCGAGTTCCCCCCATCGTCACAGGGGAGATCAGAAAGCATTTCAACCACTGGCACAACCCCCACCTCCGCAACTTGCTCTGATACGGAAGTGGTGGAATGAGTATCTCAGTGGGTTTGGAGCTTCACAGTTGTTCTGTCCATCTTTCCCAGTCTCCTAGATTCCACCATTTTTTTAAACATCCTCACCCAAGGATTTTTTTTTAAATATATTTTTATTGCCCTAACCGGTTTGGCTCAGCGGATAGAGCATCGGCCTGCGGACTCAAGGGTCCCAGGTTCGATTCTGGTCAAGGGCATGTAGGAGAATTATTGATTGGCTGCCTCCTCTATGCCCCCTACTGGGGATCAAGCCTGCAACCCAAACATGCACCCTTGACTGGAATCGAACCTGGGACCCTTCAGTCCGCAGGCTGACGCTCTATCCACTGAGCCACACCAGCCAGGGCTCAATGAGGTTTCAAAATGAATGTCAGTCTCCTCAGTGCAGGGGTGCTTGGCTCCTGTGGGCCGTGCTTCCATGTCTGAGCACTGCAGCCTGGCAAGCACTCATTCTGGGCTCCCTGAAAGGCAGGGGTCTCTCTCAGCCCTGGATTATCTGGGGGTTCCCTCTCTCACCTGGGCTGAGCCCCTGGATGGCCAGGGACAGATGTGAGTTTGAGTCTTCTCCCGCCCTCACCTGCCTGTGGCCCTGGGCCATTTCTCTGAGCCCGAGTTTCCTCATCCAGGAAATGAGTAGACTGTGAAGAGGGAACACATCCAACACACTTGGATTCCCATCCCCACCAACCTCTACTTCCCAGTAGCAGTTCGGGGCCTCCTGGGGGCCAACCAGTTAACCTTCAGAGCCCCCATAGACGCGGTTGCTTCACCCTTTCATGCCTCGGTTTTGTCATCTGTAAAATGGTGATGGCAATACTACCTATCTAAAAGGGCTTTGGGGAGGGGTCATTGCACTTGTGTTAAGGCTAAGAACAGGAACTGTACTAAGGGCAAGTGTTCAAGCACTGTTAACCAGTCCTGGCTGGGTGGCTCAGTGAGTTGGAGCATTGTTGTTCTGCACACCAAAAGGTTGCCAGTTCGATTCCTGGCCAGGGCACATACCTAGGTTGGGGGTTCGATTCCCATTTGGAGCGCATACGGGAGGCAACCAATCCATGTTTCTCTGTCCTTCCTCTCTCTCTCTCTCTCTCTCTCTCTCTCTCTCTCTCTCTCTCTCACCAATACAAACATATCCTCAGGTGAGGATTAAAAAAATACATTAACCATATGTTATCATCATCATTATGCGTAACAATTATTATACCGTTCTCATACATTTCGAGCCCTTGTTAAATATGTGGTAGTTAAACATACTGGTCCCTAAACACAGGAAAATTTGCTCTATCTTGCTCACAAAAAGAGAAATGTAAACTAGAACTACCCTGAGATACCGTTTCTCCCAGCCCTCGCTTTAGGAAACGTAAAAAAAAGCATAATATGACACTGGGGACGCAGATAATCTCTCTCGCACAGGCTGCAACAGTGTCTATGGACGATGATGTAGAAATTTCTATCAAAATGACACACGATCGATCAGACCGATCAGACCATCAAACCTTAGAGGGAAGGCAGGGGAGGGCGGGGGTAAGGGGGAGAGAGCAACCACAGGACTTGTATGCATGCATATAGGCCCAACCAATGGACACAGACACCAGGGGGGTGAGGGCATGAGCGTGTGTGTGGGGGGGGGAATGGAGGGATAAGGACACATATGTAATACCTTATCAACAAAGAAAAAAATAAACCAAAAAAAGGAAGAAAGAATAAGAAACAAACAACAAAAAGAAAACGACACACACACATGTCCTTTACATCAGCAATTCCACTTCAGGGGAACGAGCTCACCAACTTACACGCCAGCAGAATTGCTGACGATCAAGGTGATGTATCAGCCCTGGTTGTAGTAGCAAAGGACTGAAAACACCTCAACAGTCCCACAGTCAGGAACGGGTTAAATGAATTCGATCCCAACCACACCACAGAATCCAAAGAGCTGTTCAGAAATGGTGAGCAAATTCTCTTTGTACTAAAATGAGAGGCTAAAGAAATGCAGGCACGGAACGGTGTGTAAAGTGTGCCACCTTTTGTGTAGAAAAAGGGAGGAAATGAGGATTTGAGCAAAGGTAAAATACATGTATTACATTTGTACAAATATATAATTGCATATCGTAGTGAATACGTATTATAACAATGTGTTACATATTGGATAATTACATTTATATTACATATATCATATTGTACACATAAAGTTGTATGATAGCTTACATCTTTAAAATCTCAAATATAAAATATATCTTATATTTTAAAATATATTCATTCATATTACTGATGTACATATGTACAGAATATATATTATAGTGTAGATATATGTGCATAATACATACCAATGATAATCACACATGTATGGATATGTGCATGTGTATAATATTCATGCATTATCTATATACTAGAGGCCCAGTGCACGAAATTCATGCCTGGGTAGAGTCCCTAGTGGCTGCTGGCTGCTGGCCGGGGCCTCTCTTCTCCCAGCTGCCTGCTGCCACCGCCGCTGGCCAGGACAGGGCCTGCCCGGGAGAGGGGCCACTGGAGGTTGGCCCGCCAGCCCTACCCCCTGGTCAAACTCCTGGTGGAGGGGAAAATTTGCATATTAGACTTTTTATTATATAGTGTTCTTTTTTTAAAAAAAATACCTTTATTGACTTCAGAGAGGAAAAGAGAGGGAGAGAGAGATAGAAACACCAGTGATGAGAGAGAATCATTGATTAGCTGCCTCCTGCACGCTCCACACTGGGGGACCAAGCCCACAACCCTGGCCTGTGCCCTGACCAGGAGTCAAGCCATGACCTCCCGGTTCATAGGTCTACGCTCAACCTGAGCCACGCCGGCCTGATTCTATATACAGTGGGGCCTTGACTTACGAGTGTCCTGACTAACGAGTTTTTTGAGATACCAGCTGACTCTCAGCCGATTTTTTGCATTGAGTTGATAGAGTAATTTGAGTTAACGAGCTCCTTAACGAGCTCAGTCTCGGGACGAATTAAACTCGTAAGTCAAGGCCCCACTGTATTATTATCTGTGCATAAAGAAACTGTGAAAGGACACAAAATAATTACAGTGGTTACCTGTGTGCATATGCAATTAAAACTTATAAATATGGAAAAGCCAAAAGGAATTGGGAGGCTTAAAAATTTGGTGGGTGGCACAACACACACACACACACACACACACACGTACACACACATGCACGCGCGCGCGCACACACACACACACACACACACACACACACACTGAGAACAAGCCTGCTCACTGAATCCTGTTTATTTCCCTAACACTTTATAACTAGAAATATTGGGAGATCGTTTTGTAAGTTGTATAAATAAAGTATAGCCCTAGTCGGTTTGGCTCAGTGAATAGAGTGTCGGCCTGTGGACTGAAGGGTCCCAGGTTCAATTCCGGTCAAGGGCACATGCCCGGGTTGTGGGCTCCATCCCCAGTGGGAGGGTGGGGGGCGTGCAGGAGGCAGCCAATCAATGATTCTCTCTCATCATTGATGTTTCTATCTCCCTTTCCCTCTCCCTTCCTCTCTGAAATCAATAAAGAAATATATTTTTAAATAAGGTATATACTAGTAAATGCCTAATCACTATGCTGTATGCCTGAAAGTAATATGCTGCATGCCAACTGTAATTGAAAAACAAATTAAAATAACTTTAAACCATTTTACTCACCAGCCAAAACTTGAAGCATTTCAAGGAGAGAAGCCCTGGGGTGCCGATCCGCCCCCGCCTCCCTGCCGCACCCCACTTTGGTCCGCTCCCTGTCCAGCAGCGGCTCGCGCGCCCCCTAGTGGATCCCGCCCGCAG
>NW_005355638.1:448550-477254 GCF_000412655.1 Myotis brandtii
CCGTTCCCAATCAATGTTTCTCTCTCTTTTTCTCTCTCCCCTACTCCTTCCTTCCCTTCCACTCTCTCTAAAAATCAATGGGGAAAAATATATCCTTAAGTGAGGATTAACAACAAAAATGTTTCCCCCAAATGGCAATTTCACGCATGGTTTCATAGAGTGAATGTAACTCTAATAGAATAAAGTATTTTTTATTTTTCTGATTGTAGAAGAAATGAAGCTTCATTGTAGAACAGGGGTCCTCAAACTATGGCCCGCGGGCCACATGCAAATACAAATATTGTATTTGTTCCCGTTTTGTTTTTTTACTTCAAAATAAGATATGTGCTGTGTGCATAGGAATTTGTTCATAGTTTTTTTTTAAAACTATAGTCTGGCCCTCCAACGGTCTGAGGGACAGTGAACTGGCCCCCTGTTTAAAAAGTTTGAGGACCCCTGTTGTAGAACTTTTGAAATCAGGAGATAGGTTTTAGGGAGGGTACAAAGTCGCTTGTAAAAATCTCTAATAAACTCACTATTCATACATAAGCCCCTGGTGCAGTATTTTGGTTAACTTTTCAATGTCTTTTCCTGTGCCTTATATGGTTAAGCATATAGTCTATGTACAAGTTTGTTTCCTGTCTTTTTTTTCACTTAATACTAAACCTGGATGTTTCCCCACAACTGTAACAGCTAAAACTTTCTTAGTGAAGTATACATACAGAAAAGGTCACAAATCCTAAGTGTAGAACTCAGTATTCACAAATTGAACATGCAATGTCTATGTCATGAGCTCCTAGATTAAGAAATAGAATATTACCAGCTTTCCAGTAGCCCCTTAGGTTGTCTCCTCCCAGGCATTACCACTGCTGCCCCCAGTCCCAACAGTAACCACTATTCCGACTTTTTTTAAAAAAAAAATAAATTTTTATTGATTTCAGGAAGGGAGAGGGAGAGAGAGAGAGAGAGAAACATTAATGATGAGAGAGAATCATCAATCGCTGCCTCCTGCATTTCCCCTACTGGGGATCGAGCCTGCAACCCAGGCATGTGCCCTTGACTGGAATCGAACCGTGACCTCCTGGTTCATAGGTCGATGCTCAACCACTGAGCCACACCCGACAGGCCTCTATTTGGACTTTTAACACCTTAGACTCATTTTGCCTGTTTTTGACCCTTATAAAAATATAATCATTGAATGTGGGCTTTAAAAAAAGAAAAGCCTGGTTTCTTTTGCTCAACAGCAGGATACATCCATGTTCTCAATTGTTTCTAGTCCCAGTGCATACATATGCCATTCTATTGTGGCTCTGTCTCCTCTCGAACACTTAATATTGTCTGGTTTTATTTTTCATTTTGAGCTTTCTGGAGAATGTGTAGTGGTATCTCCTTTGGTTTTAATTCCTATTTCTCTGCTAACTAATGAAGTTGAGCCCTGTTTCATATGTTTTTTGGCCATTTTTCTCAAATCTCTTAACCTTTTTGTTTTTATATTGTCTGCTTTTTTCTTACCAATTTGTATGAGTACTTTATATATTTTGCATATGAGTTCAGTATGTACTAGTATGTGTGATAAAGCTCTTTCTTCATCCTGTATAATATATAGTTGTTTAAAATCATTTACATTTTGAAATGAAATTCTTCCCTGGCTCCTCAGATTTGTTCAGTTCATTGTGGTTTGGGAATCCAAGTCTCTTTTCCTTTCAATGCCATTTCTGAAATATTTCTAGCCTGTGCCTGTGGATTTTCTAGACCTGGGGATGGGGCTGAGGCAGCATGATGTCTGTAGACGTGCAAATCTCTGTGAATATATATTTGTGTGAAATGAGCTAGTTTCCTTTGCCTCAGATCAGCTTTACCCCACTGTCCAGTCCTAACTATGCAGGCCATTTGTAAGTCTGTCTCTGTAATTTCTGCAGGCCCCGACGTTCCTGTATCCTTTCTTCCTCTGATACAGTTCTTCCACAACAGTGTGTTCTGGAGCATCCCGCCTTTTCAAATATCTTTATCCTGCAAAGGACCGAGCTGTAAAGATGGCGCACGTGACAGACGTCTTGGATCTCTTGAGGAACCCTCAGCCCTTTTGTAGGCGAAACCCGGGGGTCCTGAAAATTTCTCATGAAAAGCTGAGGCATTTTCAGTCCCTCTCAGCGACGGAGCCTCAGCAAGCTCTGAGCCAAATCCGGGAGCACTGTTGTCAGTGGCTGCAGCCGGAGACCCACACCAAGGAGCAGATGATGGAGCTCCTGGTGATGGAGCAGTTTCTGAGCACCCTGCCCCAGGAGGTTCAGACGTGGGTGAGATCCAGGCGACCCAGGAACAGCAAGGAGGCAGGAACCCTGGTGGCCAACTTGCTCCAAGCATGTGGGGAGGAAGGTGAGATGGGAAGGAGGCAACTTGCCGTTTCCACTTACTGAACACCTGCTGTATGCCTGGCATGTTATCGGAGGTGAATAAAAATGTGTCAAATGAATGAGAGGATGAATTTCATAATCCTGTATAACCTGCCTCATACGATATGGAAGACATTTTTGTGTTTGGACTTTGCTTTTAATATTATTTCTCTGAGAGTGCCCCTCTCTCCAGCTTTGTCCTCCTCTCCCCCCATTTCTTTTTTTTTAAAATATATTTTTATTGATTTCAGAGAGAAAGGAAGAGGGAGAGAGAGAGATAGAAACATCCATGATGAGAGAGAATCATGGATCGGCTGCCTCCTGCAAGTCTCCCACTGGGGATCGAGCCCACAACCCGGGCATGTGCCCTTGAGAGGAATCGAACCTGGGACCTTTCAGTTTGCAGGCCAGCACTCTATCCACTGAGCCAAACCGGCTAGGGCCTCTCCTCCCATTTCTTATCCCAAACAACACACCCAGCCAAAAATACAGGGTATAAAAAGTGGGAAACACAAGACCTAGAAGTTTAATCTCTGCTAAAATGTGGCTGGTCTGGAAACTCAAGTTACTAGATTGGAACAAAGGGCATTTCAATGATGAGAAAAGAATGCCATTTACTCCTCATCATCCTTTGAATAAAACTGTGAGAGAGGCGTTATAGTTAAAAATATAAATGAATCAATTTAAAATAAACATGAAACTCATGCATGGCTCCATGCTGATGCCATAGCAAGAAATAAAGGATTGTGATTAATGCAGTTATTTGCATTCCTTAAAAGAATTTTGAAGATACAGTGAACAAGTTGGGCACTTCAAATTTAAGTGTTTTCTGCATAGCAATTAATTTTGTTTCTCTTAATAGCTCTTGTTCTATAGACAAGGAGACAGAAGAACGAAGAGGCTGAGTAACTTTTCCATGGCCCCAAGATTAATCATTGACAGTCAGGATCCCTGCAGGCGCCCGAGTCTGTACTTTAATCACAGTGTTACACTGCCTCTGGTGGACATGGGGAATATCGTTCCAGAGAGAATAAAAATTTGGCCAAAGGCACAGAGCTTTTGATGGAGCTGGAATTCCAGGGAAAGGAAAGAGCTCCCTAGGAGAAAGAGGCAGGTGCACTTGGAAAGAGAGTACAGGCAAGGAAGGCCTTCAGGGTTCAGGCTATTGTCCGGAAGGTGGTGGCTGTTTAAAATATATATGGAGCCCTAGCTGGTTTGGCTCAGTGGATAGAGTGTCCGGCTTCAGACCAAAGGGTCCTGGGTTCGATTCCGGTCAAGGGCACATGCCGGGGTTGCGGGCTTCTTCCCCAGTGAGGGGCGTGCAGGAGGCAGCCAATCCATGATTCTCTCCCATCATTGATGTTTCTCTCTCTCCCTCTCTCCCTTCCTCTCTGAAATCAATAAAAATATATTGAAAAAAATATATATATAGAAAGCTTAATAATAAGAGCTGCCATTGTTTTTCATGCCCGCAATGTGCTTTACATATGTAATGTTAATCTTTACAAGAGTCTTTAGAAGTATAAGTATTTACATTTTACAGTTTAGAAACAGATTCCCTGGTGATTCTGAGCGTATCGTGAGACTGGGAACCACTAACATAGAGGGAGCTTCCACTCTATTTGGAAGGCAATGGGGAGCCATCAAAGGATTTAGAATTGGGAAGTGACTAGAGAGGTTTTGAAGAACTTGCTGTATGGAACTGAGAAAGTATTCCTACGGTCTTTCTCTTATGGGACATCCAGAACTGCCATTAACCTCCCATGGCAGGATGGGGTGCAGGGGGAGGGGCAGGCCCCTCGCTCTGTCTGTGATTGCCGCCAGACTAGACTCAATTCCATGGTCATTTCCTCCTCCCTTCTAGATTTCCCTGCTCAGGACCCCATCCTCGCAGAAGAGAGGAAGGCCGAAGAACACCGAAAGGAGGAACCAAACACATGTGACGATTTGCCCTCTGCTGGATGCCAGGCGAGTCAGGCTTTCTTCTGATTCGGTTCTCCAATATGGGCACCTCCCCTTCCCGGTTTCCGTGCCTTTCCTATCCAATTGAACCACTTCCTCATTTTCATATCAATATCCCGTAAACATGCCTTTCCCTGACTTCCCCATGTAACTTCTTCTGACTCTTGTATCCCCTTTGCAGCTTTATTTTTCTCTGTTGTAATTATCACTGTCCCACACTCTAATATCTTTAACATTTATTCTCTTTCTACCTCTTTTTGTTGCTGTTAATCCTCACTGGAGGATATTTTTTCCATTGATTTTTAGGGAGTGGAAAAGAGGGGAGGAGGGAGAGAGAAATATCAATGTGAGAGAGACTCATTGATTGGTTGCCTCCTGCACGCACCCTGACCAGGGCCTGGATCAAACCTGCAACCCAGGTACATGCCCTTGACCGGGAATGAAACTTGCAACGCTTTGGTTCAAGGGACAACCACTCTAACCACTGAACCATGCCAACCAGGGCAGGGACGGCTTATTCAAATCAACCCTATGGTTAGCACTATTCTCCTTTTTATTTATGAAACAAATGGCAGCTACTTCAGGGATATGATACTGATGTGGGGTTTTCTTTCTTTCTTTCCCCCTCCCCCCAAACCACTCCTTAATGTTCTTGTTCCATCACATTTTGAAACCTCAAAGAAAATCCAATGAATACACTGCTTTTCCTTTAGAACCAGAAATAATTCATGGGGGGGGGCGGGGTGGCGTTTAGGAAAAAAAATTATCTAAGATGGCGAAGAGGAAAAGAGGTAGAGAAACACTGTTCTGGGAGAACATGCTCCTGAAAGCAGCCCTCTGTCCCTACAGTGTCTGTCTCAAGAGTCCCCAGTGGAGGTGCCCACAGGAGCCGCCCAGGTAATGTGAACAAGGGGTTTATAAATGGGCGGATTGTGACAAACGGGGCAGTGCCTGCGCCACCCAAGGGCAGCTATGACAGCTGCAGCTGATGGTACCATGTGAGAATGTGGGTCCAGTCTTCTGATTTTTTAAAAAGAAGCCAAAATTCCAATTAGTAATATGAAATATATAATTTTTTTGTGTGTTGGTGGCTAATACGAATTTTTTCAAAAGATTAAAAGACTTATGTGAGCCAAATAAACTCACTGTAGGAGCTGGGCAGCCCGCGCCTGGCCTCTCGATAATTTATTTTTGTTTTGTGACCTCTAGTTTAAATCACATGTTCATTGACTTGCATAATGTTTCCCTGAAAACACAAATGGGGAAAATCAATTAAATGGGTCTTCTAATATCTGCTTTTTAAATTCAACCTTAAGTTATACAGAGTCGTGTGGAGCTGTAGATAATTAGTTCGTATTGCTGGAATATTGTCCTACTGTGTGACTATACCAACATATATTTATCTCTTTTACTATGAGTGGACGTTTGGGTCGTTTCCCCGTTTTAGATGCTACGAATAGCGCTGTTATAAACATCTCTGTCTCTAAGCACACGTGAGCAGATATGGACCTAGGAATAGAATTTCTGGGTCCAAAGTGGTTTCCCAATTTACATTTCCCTTAGCCTATTATAAGATCCCAGGGTCCACATTTGGTCTTGTCAGACTTCTTGATTTTTGTCAGTTGAATGGGTATGAAGTGGTACTTTGTCATTTTGACTTGCATTTCCTTGTTTATTAATAAGATTGGATCTCTTTTCATATTTATGAGCTTTTTGTGTTTTTTCCTTTAAATTTTTAAAATTTATTTATGATATGAGAGAGAGAGAGAGAGAGAGAGAGAGAGAGAGAAGGGGAGAGAAAGAGAGAAACATCAATTTTTATTGTTTTATTGTTAGAAACATCAATTTTTATTGTTCCACTTATTTATGCATTCATTGGTTGGTTCTTATGTGTGCCCTGCCAGGGGATCAAACCTGCAACCTTGGCGTATCAGGCCGATGTTCTAACCACCTGAGCTATCTGGCCGGGTTCTGAGCTCTTTGCGTTTTACGGGTGGGTCACTAAGGCTCACCCTAACCCACACTCACAAAGCTTATGAGAAAGAACCAGAGCCAGGATTTCAACCCAGCTCTGATTCCCGAGGGTGGGGTATTCCTCCAACCCAAATTTGTAGTAACCAGCAGCAGGATCTGGCTCAGAAACGTACTCCATTCTGTCAGACTACAAGACAAAGGCATGCCCTGGCCGGTGTGGCTCAGTGGACAGAGCATCAGCCTGTGAACTGAAGGGTCCCGGGTTCGATTCCAGTCAAGAGCACATGCCCGGGTTGTGGGCTTGAATCCCAGTAGGGAGCGTGCAGGAGGCAGCCGATCAATGATTCTCTCTCATCATTGATGTTTCTATCTCTCTCCCTCTCCCTTCCTCTCTGAAATCAATTAAACAATATATATATATATATTTTTTTAAATATATTTTATTGATTTTTTACAGAGAGGAAGGGAGAGAGATAGAGAGCTAGAAACATCGATGAGAGAGAAACATCGATCAGCTGCCTCCTGCACACCCCCCACTGGGGATGTGCCCGCAACCCAGGCACATGCCCTTGACCGGAACCGAATCCGGGTCCCTTCGGTCCGCAGGCCGACGCTCTCTCCACTGAGCCAAACCGGTCTCGGCAAACAATATATATTTTTTTAAAAAGACATTGCCAGGTCCCGACCTCAGGATTGGGACACTTGGATTAGCAGCTTGCGCTGGTCTGCACGTCCACTTCACGTTCAGTCCTCTCTCGTCGGGCTCCTTCCCCTGCCCCTCGGATAATTTCTGGGTTTCCAGCATCTGTGATTGTTGTTTTAGGAGTTGGTGACTTTCCAGGATGTGTTTGTGGACTTCAGCCCGGAGGAACTGACCTCCCTGAGTGCTGCTCAGCGGCGCCTCCACCGGGAGGTGACGCTGGAGAATTACAGGAGCCTGGTGTCCCTAGGTGAGTCCGCCTTCTCCGGGCCACCTGGCCTGGTTCTCCACCCTTGGTTCTGTCCTCCCGTGAGTCACAGTGATTCGCCCCCATGTCAGTGAGTCTCAACCCAGATCAAAGACAATATTTCCATGTCAAATTCACTGTTACAACTTGGCTAACACTTTTCGAGCAGTTAAATATGTGTCAGCATTAATCTGAGAACTTTCCATGTCTTTTTTTTTAAATCTTTATTGTTGAAAGTGGCCCTGGGGCCACTGGAGTTGACACTCTAGGTATTTCTGCCTGCTCTTTCCCTCCCCTTCATCAATCTTGGCAAACTTACTGGCGTTTTCGGGCTCTTGTGTTTCTGAGAGAGAAAAAAGTCAGACGCAAACATAGACAGAGGAAACACATAAGTTTCTGACCTCAAAAGAAGTCATATATCCAATGTTCATGGTTCAGAAGACTTAGTGTTAAGATGGCTGTACCCCCCCAAACTGATCTAAAGATTCATGCAATTTCTACCAACATTCCAGCTGGCTTTTTTTTTTTGCAGAAACAGATAAGCTGATCCTAAAATCCGTATGAAAATTCAAGGGACCCAAAATAGCCAAATGATCTTGGAAAAGAACACATTTTAATTCTTAGACTAGTCCTGTGAGGGGGGAGGGGAGTCTATTTGTTATTGTTATTGTCATCATTATTGCCATTTTACAGATGAAGAAAATGAATCACGGGAAAGTTAAATTACGTGTCTACAGCCACCCAGCTACAAAGAGGGAGAGCTGGGATTTGACTCCAGAATCTGCTCCCTTAAACTCTCTTGTGTGGTCTCGGCACAACAGGAGGCTCACAGATGTTTTTGTTTTGTTTGTTTTTTAATGTATTGATTTTAGAGAAGAGAGGAAGGGAGAGAGAAACATGGATTTGTTGTTCCACTTGTCTCTGCATTCATTGGTTGCTTCTTGTATGCGCCCTGACCAGGGATGGAACCCACAACCTTGGTGTCTCAGGATGATGCTCCCACAATCCCTCACAGTGATTTTTTGAATGGGAGAAGGAATTGCTGAAAATTGCAGGGGCTCCATAGGCTTCTACTGGCCTCAAAGTGTAAGAGTCAGAGGTTGCCAGTCTCTTTTCACATCCAGAGACAAAGTTGTTTACCGCTCCCCACAAGCTAAATATTTTTGTAGCCAGTACCAGGACCCTCTTTTCATTAGCTTTTTTTTGCGGGGGGCGGGGAGGGGCTGAAAAAAGCAATCAAAGCAGATCGGTTACAGGCTTGATCCCTGGCCCTGGTCGGGGCTTGTACGGGAGGCAACCAATCGATGTGTCTCTCCCCCTCCCTTCCACTCTCTAAAAATCAATGGAAAAATGTCCTCCAGTGAGGATTAACCGAACAAAGAAATAAAATGTCTCCAGACATTGCCACAAGTGTCCTGGGGGCACACTTGTTAGAAACAGCCTTCATTTTCCTTCTGTGTGAATTTGCGTCTTCCTTATTCTCACGGAGCCTTTAGAGCTCGGGCTGGGAGGCGTGGTGGGTTCGGAACAGAGCCCCTAAGTCACGAGTCTTCTTCTTCCACAGGGTACCGGTTTCCTAGACCCGACATCATCGCACAGCTGGAAGAGGAGGAGTCCGGTGCGATGGAGGAAGATGGCGATACAAAGACAGGTCCAGGTGAGGCAGGATCGATAAGCCTGTGGAGACTGAAATCCTAGGACAGCACCACCCCCAGTCAGTCTGGTGTGTGTGTGTGTGTGTGTGTGTTGGGGGGAGCCGGGGCAGGGGAGACTGTTAGTCAGGGAGCCTTCTTCAAAGCCCGCTCAGGTCAGGGAGGAGGCTGGTACGTGCTGTCGCCTCGGGCTCCAGGGGCGTCACCATCTCCTGCGTGCTCGGTTCTTCCTTCCATCTCCTCTCTGAAGCTCGTCTCTTCCTGTTGCCCAGCTCCAGGGAGGTCTCGTTCCCTTTTCTCTAGTGCCCCACACCCTCCGTTCATCGGTGCCTTTGCTCTCGCCCGCTGGAAATCACAGGTCTTTCCTCGTTAACCGAGAGGAGCAGGAAACATGCTGGGAGACAGCGTCCCTTTCCAGCTGCCTCCGCTTTCTCTCAGGCCAGTGCCTCGGGCTTGTGGAGGAGGCTCCCTCCTCCTTAACCCACAGTCTGGTTTCCATCCTCTACCCCTGCCTTCACTCTCTCTCTCCCTCTCACTCACTGTACAACTTCCCCAAAAGGCCCCTACAGACATCCTTCTATGACTCAAGAGAAAGAACCTTCTGGACCAGGGGTCCTCAAACTTTTTAAACAGGGGGCCAGTTCACTGTCCCTCAGACCGTTGGAGGGCCGGACTATAGTTTAAAAAAAAAACTATGAACAAATTCCTATGCACACTGCACATATCTTATTTTGAAGTAAAAAAACAAAACGGGAACAAATACAATATTTGTATTTGCATGTGGCCCGCGGGCCGTAGTTTGAGGACCCCTGTTCTAGACCAATCATGTCAAACTCAAAGGCTAACACGGGCCAAATAAACAAGGTCTAAGTGTATGTGGCTGCAAAAAAACAAAAGCTTCCATTTTCGTAGAAACGTAGGTTTATGTCGATAGAGACGTACTGAATACAAAGGGCTAAAATAAATGAGTCGTCGTTAACATACAATAATAGAACATTTTAATAAAAATTAATTTTTTTCCTTGAACATGAACTTACCAGACACTGAATAACTGCACAAATTCATAAGCATAATGCAAATAACCTATTTTTCTCGTTCTCCGAAAGCAAAATATTTCCTGTTGCGCACACCCAACAAGTCAGTCCCAGACGAATGATGTGGCCATCAGCTGCTAAAATATTCGCTGCTACTATTAGTGGAGAGAAATGGTGCGCTTGCTTGTAAGGCACGTAAGGGAGATGAATGCAACACAATGAGAGTCATCAGTCATTAACGAACGTTGTAGTTTGTTATTAACAATTACGTATAACAGGATATTGTAAAAATTAAGTTACGAAATTTTTATTAAAATGTTCCTTACATACCGCTATATTGGCTGGGCCGCAAAAGTATTCATTGTGGGCTGCATGCAGCCTGCGGGCCGCAAGTTTGACATGCTTGCTGTGCAACTTCCCCAAAAGGTCCCTACGGACATCCTTTTATGACTCAAGGAGAAGAACCTTCTAGACTTTGCCTTCTCCAAAGTCTGTGGCTCCAGGGTGATAACGCTTTCCATCTTTATGAAGTCCTCCCCTGTGAACCGGCCCGTCAGCCAGTTGCTGTTAACAGAAAGCCACACCCAAACAAACAGGCGTAAACCATCGAGGGATTATTAGCTTCGTCTTGGTCAGGGGAAGGTTGGATCTAGGGGCTCCGTGATGTTTTCAGATATAGTTTCATTTTCTCTTTTCACTCGGTCAACAGATCCCCTGTCCAAAGAGAGCGTGAGAGAGCCCAGGGTGTGTCCAAAAACCCTTCTTAATAACACATTGCGGACGGATCGTGAGAATTCTCGCTTCATAGTACACAGTGTTTTGCAGAGTATCATACTTTAAAACAGTGGTTCTCAACCTTCCTAATGCCATGACCCTTTAATACAGTTCCTCATGTTGTGGTGACCCCCAATCATAAAATTATTCTCATTGCTACTTTATAACTGTAATTTTGCTACTGTTATGAATCATAATGTAAATATCTGATATGCAGGATGTATTTTCATTGTTACAAATTGAACATAATTAAAGCATAGTGATTAAACAACAAAAACAATACGTAATTATATATGTGTTTTCCGATGGTCTTAGGCGACCCCTGTGAAAGGGTCGTTTGACCCCCAAAGGGGTCGAAACCCACAGGTTGATAACCCACAGGTTGAGAACCGCTGCTTTAAAATGATATTAGCTTGTAAGAACATGTAATAAATAACTTCAAAATGCAATGGGCATTTCATTTTAAAGCGTGTCTTTTACACTTATGTAAAAAATTTTTTGTACTCATTCAATAGAAACCGATCTGGCCACTGGGTAAAGCTACCAATAAAACTCCTGGTCCGCAATGTGTTAAGAGCAGGGCAGCTTTTTCCACAGAAGCTCTTGACACAGCCTCCTCCTTTTCCAAGTGATCCATTTTGGGTCACATCCCATCCCCGAACCTGTAGCTGTGCCTGGCGCAGTATCCTCGACACAGGCCTCCTGCCTTTTCCTGGGTGGGTGGAGAAGTGGGTTCCACACACACACACACACACACACACATACACAAAATCTCAGGGACCACCAAGGGGACTCCTCTGCTTGCTTCTCTGTTTCCTCCATTGTCTTCTCATCTTTAACTTGTTCATTCCTTCTTAGATTCTTTCAATCATTTCACGGGTACTTATTGAGCCTCTGTGGTGGGCGAGGCACTGTCCCAGGCTCTGTGAATACAGTAGCAGACAAAAAAAAACCCCACATCTGTGGGGTGGGAGGTGACAGATGAATAGACAAGTCATAGAAGATGAGTGTAAAGCAACCAGAGTGACATGGTGAGGCTGCTTACGATGGGACGGTCAGGAAAGAACTCAGTGAGGAAGAATTGAATGAGAGAAAGGGGAGCCAGTCAGTCATTTGAGGAAGAGTGTTGCAGGCAGAGGGAACAGCATATACAGAGGCCCTGAGGTTGGAAAGAGGTTGGGTGTTCCAGAAACAGGGGGAAGAGTGAGATGGTCTTCAGGGGTCCTCAAACTTTTTAAACAGGGGGCCAGTTCACTGTCCCTCAGACCGTTGGAGGGCCAGACTATAGTTTAAAAAAAACTATGAACAAATTCCTATGCACACTGCACCTATCTTATTTTGAAGTAAAAAAACAAAACGGGAACAAATACAATATTTGTATTTGCATGTGGCCCGCGGGCCGTAGTTTGAGGACCCCTGAGTGATGCAGAGGGGATAGGAGGTAAGGTCGTAGAGACAGATACAGGCCAGCCCCCATAGGGATAAGTTAAGGGATGTGGATTTTGTTCCAAGTTTAGACGTGGAAAAGGCATTCAAAGGTTTCAAGCCAGGGAATGAGATCATGTTATTGACAACTTAGAACTGTGCTGTCCAGTGTAGCAGCCACTAGCCACATGCAGTTACTTACATGGACATGAATCAAAATTACATAAAATTTAGTTCTTCACTCACAGAGACCACATTTCAGGTGCGTGTTTGCTGCATGTGGCCGGTAGCTATTGTATCGGACGGCAGAAATACAGACATTTATGTGATCACAGGGCATTCTGTTGGGCAGTTCTGTTCTAGAAAGATCCCTCCGGCTGTTCTATGGAAAACGGGCTTTAGAAAGACCAGCAGAGCAACCAGTAGGGCGGCTGCAGAAGTGCGGCAGGCGGGAACGGATGGAAGCTGGAGCCGTGGCTGTAGAGGGCTCGGGATCGCGGTAATCTCTGAACCGGGACCTGGCAGAACACGCGGAGACATCGGCCGGCCGGTCGTGCAGCAGCGCGAGGAAACAGCGGACTCGCTCAGGACTTCTTCAGAGACCATTTCCCAAAATCAAGTTCACGGTGGTGGGTCCGGTTACCCTCTTCCAATGGCTTCCCAGTCTGTTTCCTTGCTCTGCTGCTTCCTCCGCGCTCCGCTCCCGGAGTCTGAGTGTCCGCCGGGATGCGGCCACGGTGTTCACGGTCGTCTCTTCCCAACTACAGTCTTACATGTCATTTCCTTGGCTTCAGCTTCTGTCCCATCCAGGGAGTTGCCTTTATCAAGCCCGACCTTTTGACCAGCTTCTTCCTTCCTCTAAAGAAAACCCACACGGTTATTAGCAAGACTTGTACTTAAATCCCTCCCAACCTCCTGTTGGTTTTGTGTCCCCTTCCTTCTGTTTCTGCTTATGATGATGATGTGTCTCTGTGAGTAAAAAGGTAGAGGAACTTCTACATTTCTTTTAGATTGGGAGACAGGACCCGAAACCAACCAGCTACCTCCAGAGCAAAGCCTGCCAGTCGAAAAACCACCCTTGGGGGCAGGAGTGCAGGATCTGGAAGTAGCTAGCTCCTGGCCTGTAGGTCCCACGGGGGAGTCTTCTCCTGACGATCCACTGGATTCGAATCAGGTCAACGAGGAGAAACCCCGGTGCCTTGTCATGGCGAGTGAGCCCAAGACCCTCGCTCCGGAAAGGAGCCTCGCCAGTGACGAATTTGAGAGACGTTCAGATCTTCCGGAACCACCGGGGGGTCCGCTGGGAATGGACCCCCGGGAATGTTCTGCTCCCGGGGTGGGCACCCCTCCCCCGCCGGTGGTCAGCAAGCCTTCCCCCCAAGAGACCAGCATCCACAAATGTGAATTTTGCCGAAGAACCTTCAGTACCCGAATGGCCCTTAAGAGTCACGAGCAGGTTCACACTGGGAAGAAACCCCATCAAGGTAAGCAATTCGGAGAAGGCCTCCTCCTCGTGCCGTGCCTCAGCGGACGTCAGGGCACGCCTTCCGGCGACCAGCCGCCCGGGGCGTCTCTCACCCGGTTCCCAAGTGTCCGTGTGAGAGTCTCTGATCCGCAGGACTACTACGAGTGTGTCCACTGCGGCAGGGCTTTCGTCCAAGACGTGCACCTTCGTCAGCACCTCCAAGCCCACGAGGCGGCGAAAGCCCTCCCGCCGGCGTTGCCCCGCCGCCGGACACACCTCATTCGCTACCGGCAGAAGCACGACTATGTCGGGGAGAGAGCCCTCCAGTGCTGCGACTGCAGCAAAGCCTTCAGCCAGAGCTCCCACCTCGTCTCGCACTACCGGATCCACGCGCAGGAGAGGCCCTTCCAGTGCCGGCTGTGTTGGAAGTGTTTCAGCCGACCCTCGCAGCTCACGCAGCACTACCAGCTCCATTCCCGGGAGGAATCCGGAGAGCGCAAATGCTGTTGAAAAGTCTTCGGAGAACATTCCCAACGTTTCTGGAGAGAGACCCTCTGAGTGTGAGAACGCCTCCCACCAGCCCTCACACTTTCTGAACAACTTGGAAATTCGCCATCATGAGCTCAAAAGATAGGGAATGGCTGCAAGAACGTACCCAGTACAGCAAGCTTGTCAAACTCGGGGCTGGTATGCCTCGTTGATGTGTGCGGCTCGCGGGCCATGAGTTTGACATGCTTGATGTATAGCAGTTTTTTTGCAAAAGGAAGTTCAATGCATGCATCTATAGTCACACACAGGCCAAAAAGCTTACAAAGAATATTTGTGTTGCATAGGAAAGAAGCTAATAGATTTCACCCTTCTTTGGTGGTATTCATAGAATCAGGAACCTTGATTTTGACAACCTGACAAAACAAAAAACTTGTGACCAGCAGTTGGGCTCCAGACAGGCAGTCTGTGGCCTGGCTTTATAGAAGTGTTTACATACAACATCTTCACCACACAGATGTCTCAGCACAGGGCATGATGGGAAGATTTTCCAGGTGTACCTGTATTGATTCATACCACAAAGCTGATGCAATTGGTAATATACAGGGTGCCCCCCCCCAATCCATACACACACTTTGAATAATGATAAAGGCAGTGCTTATTAAAAGACATTTCATTTTCAAAATTGAGCTATCCACTGTTAAAGCGGGTATACAGTTTTTTGGGACACCCTGTATTTGCACGCCACCTCATAATATACAAAACATTGCCATATGTCTTAGTTTATTTGATCTTTTAAGACTGTTGCTGTGTCCCTAGTGAAGGTATTTATTCCATTTTACAGATAAAGCAAATTTGAAACCCCCGTTGTCACTGGATTTCATCAGGGTCGTAAATGCTGGAGCAGGAACCTGAATCCAGGTTTTTTTGTCTTTTTTTTTTTGAGGTCTTTACTTTGGTTCTTGATGCTCAACCCAGGTTTTTTTCTTTAAATTCCTGCCATGTCCACCCTGAAGAAAAGGTATAATATTATACTGACTGCAGCATGCTCCTGGTTAGTCCCGCCCAACATTGTTTCACATCCAATCAGGCGAGGGCATTTATAGTACTCGGGTCCTGGTCCGAAAGCTTTCTTAGGGTGAAGTGCTGAGAGCCATTTCTCTCACAATTTAGGTTTAGATGATGACTTTTGGAGACACTAATTCAGGGAAGTATATTTTTGCTAAACACTTCCTTGTTACTGATCACTTTTTTTTTTTGGTAGTTGTTTGTTTGAAGGATTGGGGTTTCTTTTTTTTCTTTTCTCTTTTTTTAAAATTCCCATTTGAAAACAATATTTTTGCTTTCTTGGGCTCTGGCATCATCTGCATGACCAGCCTCACCTCAAATCCTAATCCCATGCTGGGCAAACTTCATTCTTTGAAGGTAAGAGCCCCCAATTGCACTAAAAATCTCTTTCGTAGCATGTTGCTCTAATGTCCAGTGCTTTCCATCACTGCCTTGCGTGGTGGTCAGATACAAAGACATATGGACCTTGAGTCCCTAACTTGATTCTTTGCCGGGGAGGGTGGGTCACTGCTATTGCTATTCACTGCCCTGCTTTTCCAGCCATTTTTGAAGTTGATCTATGACGGCGGCTCCTAAGTCATGAAATTAAGAACAAACATGACTTGTCAGAACCGCCCAGCCCGTTGAATGCTCGCTACACAACCCCTGTTCTTGCCTTTAGGATGATCCCTACCTCGTCTTTGTCTTGTGAAATCTACTTCTTTCCACGGGGCCCTAGGTCTACTCAGGCCCTCATTCATCTCAGTCATGTCATTTCTCCCTTCGCCATTTTTGCTAAATCTACATTCTACCCTGATACGTTTTATTTCGAAGGCCTTACCTCTATTTCCTTAAACTTCAAGGGATCTACTTACAAAGAAAAAGTTTAAATCACCTCAAAGAAAAGCAATTAATCAGATTTCCTTGATCATCTTTGAGATGTGGTGTTTTGTTGCTGTTGTTGTTGTTTGTTTTTTTGCAGTTGGCTCATTTGAATCCCAGATCCAAATGTGGTAACGTGGTACACAGATTGCTTTTGGTTTTCTGATCTCTTGAGTCTCTGTTCATCTAAAGAAGTCTCCTCTCGATTTTTTTAATGCCTTGTGGGACCCCAAAGATAATGTGGAGATATAATTCCCTCCTCTCCCCACCCACTTCCTGATATGTCTAACTGTTTTAGTACTTTTCTAAATATCCAGGTTTTATATCCAGGTTTAATATTTTACCTTTGGGTAAAAAGACAGGTATATATCCAGGTTTAATATCCAGGTTTAATATTTTTAAGCTTTAGAAGCACTTATTTTAAATTAAATTTTATTCTAAATTGGCATTTAAGAAAAAAGTAATATAACATTTGTCATTTTTAAGTGTACAGTTCAGTAGTGTTAAGTGTAGTCACATTGTGCAATAGATCCCCAGGACGTTTTTTTATTTTGCAAAACTAAAACTCTCTACCCATTAAACAATAACTCCCCATTTCCCCCTTCCCAGAGCCCTGGCAACCATGTTTTTTCCTTTAAAGCAGTGGTTCTCAACCTTCCTAATGCCACGACCCTTTAATACAGTTCCTCATGTTGTGGTGACCCCCAATTTCATTGTTACAAAAACAATATGTAATTATATATGTGTTTTCCGATGGTCTTAGGCGACCCCTGTGAAAGGGTCATTCGACCCCCAAAGGGGTCGCGACCCACAGGTTGAGAACTGCTGCTTTAAAGCTTTGTGCGATTGTGTGAGCAGTGCTGGAAGAAACTGGGTCAGGTGTCCTAAAGAATGCTCCCCATTCTAAATCTGTCTGCTTTCTGTGGTGTCCTTAAGCTTGCTCCTCTCTCCTTGATATTTTCTGTCAAATATAGAAGTTAGTTCTAAACTCTGCAGACTTGGATTCACCTTTAACTTCTTTGGCAAGAGCACTTCATAGCCCTAGCCAGTTTGGCTCAGTGGATAGAGTGTCAGCCTGCGGACTGAAGGGTCCTGGGTTTGATTCTGGTCAAGGGCGCCTGCCTGGGTTGTAGGCTCGATCTCTAGTAGGGGGCCTGCAGGAGGCAGCCGATCCATGATTCTCTCTCATCACTGATGGTTCTATCTCTCTTTCCCTCTCCCTTCCTCTCTGAAATCAATACACACACACACACACACACACACACACACACACACACTAGTGGCCCAGTGCACAGATTCATGCACTGCTGGGGTCCCTCAGCCTGGCCTTGCCCTCTCATAATCCGGGACCCCTCGGGGGATGTCAGAGAGCCCGTGCATGAATCTGTGCACCTGGCCAGTTTCAGCCCAATCCCTGCAGGCCAGGTCAAGGGACCCCACCAGTGCACGAATCCATGCACTGTGCCTCTAGTATGCATATAAGATATTTGGTTAATCTCTTCCCGCCCTCCCCACTCCCTTCCCTCTGAGATTCATCAGTCTGTTCCATGTTTCCATGCCTGTAGTTTCTGCTCCTGCGTTGAGCATCTGCCCCCTAGTGGTCAGTGCTTGTCATAGCTGTTGGCCGGTCGGCTGGTTGCTTAGGCTTTTATATATATAGGTATTTTTTAAAGAGCACTTCATAGGTGTGTTTTCTATCATATCCGTCAGGAGGCACATGGTGTTGGCTGCCCCCAGAGGCCCCGCCTTCTCAGGTCATTGTCCAGGTCACTTCACCTGTTCCAGGCAGTGAGGTTCAGAGTGCCTCCCCCATCACTGGATTCTACCTGTGTCAGCTGCTGTAGTTCCTTCTTCATGACCTCGTCTAGACTTTTCTCTACCTTCCCCATCTGTCACTCCAGCCCGGACTTTAGACACTTGAATTAAGAGTTGGTAGAGACTCCCCGAGGGGTATGGGACCCTAGGCCAGGGCCTCTGGTGTCTTGAGGAGCCGGAACTAGAAAAAGTCAGCTAACAGCAGCCTTGACTAGCTTTGTTCTGTTGCTTTGTTCATGTTCATGTCCCAAGGGGCAGTGGTGACAACAGGGATACTTAGTTAACTGCCTGTCACTCCTGGACAGTTTGGAACACGTGGAACATGCTGTCTCCACATTTCGCACTTGAGCTGACCGCGAGGTGGACACTCGCCTGTTACTCTGACTTTTGGCTTGCTGCTTTTCTTGCTGCTGCCCCAGTGGGCTCCCGACTATACTGCTCTTCCGCTTGCCTCCTTTCCCACCCAGTTCCTGACATATCTGACCATTGGGGCACTGCTCTTCTAGTCAGATGTTTTCTCTTTAGAAGCACTCATGTTTTAAGCACTTTTGGTGATGATGCAAGTAAGACACACTCCTTGAAGATTATACAAAATAAAGGCTTTTTTTCTTTGAATGTTTGTATTTCCCTCTCCCAGATATACTTGCTGCTAAAAGGGATATAAAAATTGTCCATATTTTTTTCCTCTGCACGGGTCTGTATAGTTTTGTGAACAAGATAAAGATGGTTTTATCAAATAGTATCCTACTGTTAACTCTGTTTTGAAAGTTGTTTTTATTCTAATGTTTGATGAATATCTTCTCGTGTCAATAAATATACCCCTCAGTTTCATATTTCAGGTGTGGATGTGTCTTCATTTATTTCACTAGCCTTCTAGGGCTGGAAATTGGGAGGTTACTGATAACTTATCTCTTATGGATACATTGCTGCTATCGTTACACTTCCTGCTCTCTCATGGGCCTTAGCGCTTCCCTTATCAATTTGCTCTAATGTCTTTGCGTAGGGTCATGTTTCCTAAGGGGGAAATTCCCAGTAGTGGAATCTCTGGGCCAAATTAACTTCCGTCCTGTATGAAACTGCTGTTTGAAACTCTCTGCTAATGTTAGCTAGTCCCTAGTCCTGTAAACTCTGTCATTATAAACTCTGCCACTTTAAGACAGTCTGTTATTCTACAAAATGACTTTGTTTTCAGTTCAAATAATAGACAAAGATAAACTTAACTGTCTGACCTTGCAAGCTAGCCATCCAATGTAATAGACTAATACTGATAATAATTCCAAGTCCAAACTCATTATGTGTTCAGGGTTACAACTGTCTGTAACAATAACTCACACAGAGCCCTTTGTGATATCTGCAAACAAAGAGGCTCGAAAAGTATACCTACCGGAAACTTCCTGTATGTGGGGTTCAGAATTTGACAGAGGTAATCCGCTCTGAACCTGCGTGCAATAAATATGACTCCTGACTAATTGGCTCATTAGGCGTCTTGTCCAGCTCGCTGATTTGCGAAACAACATCTTCAGGCCTTGAAAACATTCTTGACCTCATCCCAGCAAGGTCTAAAAATTGTGCTGATTATTTTTCTCTAGGGAACAACGAAACTACTTAGCTCTTCTCCACATGTTATATTGGAAATCAGCGAGCTGAACAGAGGACGCCTTAGTAAGCCAAATTTGGAGTCTTTATTACACCGGCGGTCTCAGAGGAGTTGCCTCTCAAAGTCTGAGCAAAGCAACATGGAGGAAGCTTTCCCTTTATACTCTCCCAGTCTCTTTGTCTCCTAAATATGGGGCTTCCTGACCGTTTGCAGGCTTTACAAAGAGCCCTATGTGCTGGGAGATATTTTGCAGGAGGCTTGTAGCCTTGAGCACAGCCCAATTCAGATAACCAAAAGACAGTCAGCACGGGAGTAACCAGGCACGGACCAGACCCTTATGTCAGCAGAGCGGCTTGCAAGGCCAGATCATTGAGCTGATTTTCCCCATTATTCGAGCAAGCGTGTTTACAGAAGCCAAGAATAGCAGAGTTAATTCACAGAACAAAAGACCGTCTATGTTTCGTGGAAAATTTCAAACAGCAGTTTTTACAACGTAGAGCAGTGGTTCTCACCCTGTGGGTCGAGACCCCGTTGGGGGTCGAACGACCCTTTCACAGGGGTCGCCTAAGACCATCGGAAAACACGTATATCATTACATATTGTTTTTGTGATTAATCACTATGCTTTCATTATGATCAATTTGTAACAATGAAATTGGGGGTCACCACAACATGAGGAACTGTATTAAAGGGTCGTGGCGTTAGGAAGGTTGAGAACCACTGACGTAGAGGTTCTCGGAACAAGAACCTCTTCACACACCTCTTCTTAAAGAACTTGCACAGTGACTCCAGGACTGGAAAGAGCTACAGACGAAGCAGTTTGTTGGAACCCTGATTTTAACACAGTTTTAGTAGGTTTGTTTTCCTCACCAAACGAATAGTATTGAGCAGATTAAAATTTCAGGAAGCAAAGAAGGCTAGTAAACTTCCCAATAGTATCAGACACTCGAGTCCTAGCCCAGGAATGTAGTTATGTTCACAGGCAGACGGGCCCTTGGCAGAGAAGGGAGAGTGTGGGGCCAGGCCGACTTGAGACCAAATCTCAGCCCCTTTTTTAGAAGTTGATTAAACCTTTGTTTCTAGGAAATGAGGGAGCAGTGTCCCCTTGGAACTACGGGAAGACCTGGAGCTCATCTGTGTAGAAAAGCCTCACCGTGCCTAGTACATAGTGAGCACTCTTACTATGTTTCATATACTTTTCAATATTTTGGTTTGGTTAATCCTCACCCGAGGATATTTTTCCATTGATTTTTTTTTTTTTTAGGGGGAGTGGAAGGGGGGAGGGGAGAGAGAGAGAAAGAGAAACATCAATGTGAGAGAGGCATATCAATTGGTTGCCTCCTGCACACGCCCCAACGGGGTGCGGGGAAGCGGGGAACAAACCGGCAGCCGAGGTACAAGCCCTTGACTGGGAATTGAACCCGCAACCCTTCGGTGCCTGGGCCGATGCTCTCACCACTTAGTTGCACCGTCCAGGGCTAGAATATTTGTTTACTCTTACAGAAAACTTGTTTATCAATGGAAAAAAAAACAGCCTTTTGTGATTATTGAAAACTTATAAATGAGTCATGGAAAATTAGCATCGTTACAGTTCATCTCAGCATCCAGGAATATACTATTGCCCCTTCATGCATTTAAGCTTGTATATCAATTGGTCAAGTTTTATAGTTTCCTTCTCATTAGACCACAAGTTTCCCTTCATTATTCCTGCGTATTTTTGCAGCTGGGGGTTTTCTCATATAGGGCATGTGTGTATGCATTTATTTCTCATAAAAAGCCAGCATCCCAGGAGTGGGGGTCACTTCAACTGCATACATTCAAGCCCGCCAAACCCCAGGCTTCTAGAATCAGTTGGGGGGCCATAGATGCTCTTGTGATGTTGATGAAAGCTGGGGACCCCTCTCCAGGAAAATGCAGAGAAGCCTAGGGTGGGGTGGGCATGTGCGTGTGCACACACTTGCATACGTTTATGAAAACCACCTCAAGGGTCCAGTCATGTCCAGGCTGGGCCTCAGCCTGGAATCGAATCTCTCCTCCCACTGACAGTTCCAGCTGGGAAGCCCGAGTCCAGGCTGGTGCCCAGGCCATCGGATAATTAGGTCTCCTCCGGGTGGGACCTTTACATGAGGAAGTACTGGACCCATTGCCATGGTACCTGGCCCACATAAGCCCTGCAGGCAAAAAGACAGGTTTGAGCCCTGGCCAGTGTGGCTCAGTTGGTTAGAGCAGTGGTCAGCAAACTCATTAGTCAACAGAGCCAAATATCAACAGTACAACGATTGAAATTTCTTTTGAGAGCCAAATTTTTTAAACTTAAACTATATAGGTAGGTACATTGTTATTAACTTAATTAGGGTACTCCTAAGGCTTAGGAAGAGCCACACTCAAGGGGCCAAAGAGCCGCATGTGGCTCGCGAGCCGCAGTTTGCCGACCACTGGGTTAGAGCATCATTCTGTGCACTGAAAGGTTTCGCGTTTGATCCCCGGTAGGGGCATGTGTGGGAGGCAACTGATCAGTTTCTCTCTCACATCGATGTTTCTCTCTTTTCCTCTCTCTTAAAATTGACAAAAGCTTATCTTCGGGTAAGGATTAAAAGGAAAAAAAAGAGATCAGTTTGGAATAAAGAAAAAGGATGCAAACTCACGTTCCTCAGGGAGCCAGGTGTGTAGGATGGAGATGTGAAGAGGAGGAGACGAGCCCTTACCCAAAGGATCTCTTGTTACCAGGTCTTTTGATTTATTGAGAGGATCTGGAATGCTTCGTTTTTATTGGGAGCCTCTCAATATTTTTATGGGAACAAGTACCGTATTCTTCCGTGTATTAAGACGCTATTTTTTTTCTTTTCTAAAATCATTAGACTGAAAATCGAGGGGGGTTTTATACATGAAAGTCAGTCGAGGAGGAAGCCTCGCCAGTGGGTAGCTGCCCCCACCTTCTCAAACAGGCTTCCTCCAATCACAAGCCTTATTGTTACTGACGTCAGCTGATGCCATAATTGGAGGTGGAGGCGGAGAGTGCGCAGATGCAACAGGGACCAGAGCGTTCTGAGCCCATAAAGGTGCCAAAAAAATAAAAAGATAAATTCCGGTAAGCAGTTGTCTTACTCAAAATTCAAACTGAATGAATGTAATCAGCTGTGCAAACGAGCATGGAGACAGAGCTGCAGAGAGACAATTTGGACCCCCTCCCCCTGAGTGTAGGATCAGACAGGGGAGAAAACAGGAAGAACAACTCCTTAAGATGCCAAAAAAGAAGAAGGCCTTAAGAGGAAAACGAGCAAAATGTTTAAAATATTGATTTCTTCATTTTGGGTTGGAAAAGTGAGGGGCGTCTTATACATGGGGGCGTCTTGTACCTGGAAAAATACGGTAATTTTTAAAAGGCCACCATGAAGCCCTGGCTGGTGTGGCTCAGTTGGTTGGGCATTGTCCTGTGCACAGAAGGTTGTGGTTTTGATTCTGGGTCAAGGGCACATACTTGGGTTGCAGGTTCAATACCTGGCCCCAGTAGGGTGTGTGCAGGAGGCAACCAATCGATGTGTCTCTCTCACATCTCTCTCTCTCTCTCTCTCTCTCTCTCTCTCTCTCCCTCCCTCCCCCACTTTCATTTCAGTGGATAGAGCGTCGGCCTGCGGACTGAAGGGTCCCGGGTTCGATTCCGGTCGGGGGCGTGTACCTGGGTTGCGGGCACATCCCCAGTGGGAGATGTGCAGAGGGCGGCTGATCGATGTTTCTCTCTCATCGATGTTTCTAGCTCTCTATCTCTCTCCCTTCCTCTCTGTAAAAAATCAATAAAATATATTAAAAAAAAAATCAATGGAAAAAAATATCCTCAGATGAGCATTAACAACAACAAAAAAGAGATTTCCCTCTCACATGCACATGCACACACACATATGAGGAGATTTGAAGACTGGAAATAATCCTGTTGACACCTGATTTCAGCCCAGGGATACTGATTTCAGACTTCTGGCCTCCAGAACGATGAGGGGAAAAAATTCTGTTGTTTTAAGCCACCCCGTTTGTGGTATTTTGTTAAAGCAGCAACAGGAAACCAATACACCTGGCAACTGTTCAAGAAATGCAGATTCCGAGTCTACTCCAGACCTACTTAATCAAATTTTGGAAGTGGGGCCCACCGTGTTGTTTTAACAAATATTCCAGGGGATTATGTTGAAAGATTAAAGTTTCAAAAATGCTGGTTTCAGGGAAAGGTTGGGGATCGAGCCTGCAACCCAGGCATGTGCCCTGACCAGGAATCGAACTGTGACCTCCTGGTTCATAGGTCGACGCTCAACCATTGAGCCATGCTGGCCGGGCTGGAGAGTGAGTTTCGAGGGTAATAGTTAAGACAGGGAGAGACCAAGGAGTAAGCTGTGGCAATGGTCCAGAGATGATAGCGGCCATGGAGATGGTGGGAAGTGGATGGATTTGAAATACACACAGCGTAGAACTTACATGACTCATGGATACACTGGATGTGGCAGGTAATGGCGAGAGGTGAGGGAGAGAGATAAATCCACATGCCTGCTAGGTTTCTGCCCTGAGTGATGGATGTATGGCAATGCCACTAAGTGGGTGACAACTGGTGAAGGTACAGGTGTCGAGGAGAAACCAGTTTTGGGTAGATGTGTTAACTTTGAAATGCTTGCTACATATTCATTCACAAGATTCAACAACAAATTAATTCGTTCACTAACCAATTATTTAGTGAGCTTCTATTATGTGCAGAGTGGTTTTGGTTTTGGTCCTGGGTCGACTGTGTTCTGGAGCATACTAGTCCCAGCTCACAGAGCCAATTGTTAAATATTCAAGAAGGTAGCAAACCAGTTGTTAAACTATCAGTCCATAGCTTGACATCAGCTATGGTGAGATTATTTACACCATGGCAATTGGCAAATGCTACAATTTTTTTTTTTTTTTGCAGAAACCTGGTTTACCAGCACATCATTGGATAATAGTAAACAAGTTGTCAACAAAAGTTTGCTGCCACCAATCCAATGCAGGTAGGAGTCCCCAGTCTGAAGGGCAGAAAAGGAGAAACTTCAGGTAAACAATTTGCAAACCCGGGAAATGAAGGGTCAGGGGGGAAATTGTGTGCTCCAAGGAGACAAAGGGAAAGCTGCCTTTTATAAAAGTCTCTGCCCAGGTTCCTGATTGGCCCACTTTTATGCAAATGAGGAATCTGAAACACTTCTGATTGGTCCAAATAGCACTGTTCTCTTTGGCTGTTATGGAGTCCCTCTGATTGGTCAGTAGAGCTGCAAATGATGATGTAGCTGTGCAGTTCTGATTGGATAGAGCATGTCTCAGCCCATTTAAATATTATTTCAGGAACTTTTTTATAAGGGTTGGCTCAGCCGGCAGGAACACAGCGCAGGAGGCTGGCAGCTCAGTCTGTGGCTTTCCCCTAAACTGCAGTGTGCATGTCAGCAATGGCTGCTAGATTCTGGTTATGAATTTGAGCTCAGTGAAGAACAAGGAGTCCTTTTGAAATGTGTGTTCCTTCTTGGGGTCAACAAAGCATATGTCATCTCTACCTTCATTCGACTTTTATTCTAGTGTGGAGGACAGATTCTAAACAAATAATCACACAATTAATAAAAACCACAATACGCATGTGTGTTCCTTCTTGGGGTCTACCTTCATTCGACTCTTATTCTAGTGTGGAGGACAGATTTTAAACAAATAATCACACAATTAATAAAAACCACAATACATGTTTTGGAGAAAGGAGAGCACTGAGAGTACAGAAGGAAAAATGATGTAGGTTGGCCAGCAGGGGTCATCAGGAATGGATTGTTGAGCTGTGATCTGAGGGCTGAGCACCCCATTTTAACATGGGAAATCAGGATGCGTTTTATTGATGAGCTGTCATAGTTTGATTGGCAGTGTGTTTTTTGTTTTCTTTCTTGGTGGAATCTATATATATAAAAGCCTATGTGACCATTACAACTGAATGACCGGTCGACCAGTCGCTATGACCCGCACTGACTACCGGGGGAAGATGCTCAACACAGGAGCTGCCCCCTGGTGGTCAGTGCCTTCCCACAGCCAGCTTCCCGCAGTCCCTCCCCCTGGCCAGCCTGCCCTGATCAGCTCCAATCGCCGAGGGACCCCACCCATGTATGAATGGTCAGTGCCTTCCCACAGCCAGCCTCCCGCAGTCCCTCCCCCTGGCCGGCCTGCCCCGATCAGCTCCAATCGCCGAGGGACCCCACCCATGTATGAATTCGTGTACCAGGCCTCTAGTATAAAATAAGGGAGTATCTGGCAATCAGTGGTGATTTAGATTTCATAGCATTTATTAATCTGATTAGGGGGAGGGTGTCTGAACTAAGTTTGTGGGGCCCCAAATACCATTCAAGTGTTGCACAAATGACTATGGAAAGGGGGATATGAAACCACCAGGAGCTCTGGGATCCCCTCATTCCAGCTCACACCACAGCAGCTCTGGTTTCTGCTTTTTAAACATCTTTATTGTTGAGAGTATTACAGATGTCCTCCCACCTCATTTCCCCCCATTGCCCTCCTCCATCCAGATCCCACCCCACCCCAGACCTTCACCACCCTATTGTCTGTGTCCATGGGTAATGCATATATGCACATAAGTTCTTTGATTAATCTCTTCCCACCCCCTCCACCCTTCTGAGATTCATCAGTCTGTTCCATGTTTCCATGCCTCTGGTTCTGTTCATCAGTTTATTTTGTTCATGAGATTCCTTGTTCGTTTATTTTTATTTTTAGATTCAATTGTTGATAGATATGTATTTATTGCCATTTTATTGTTCGTATTTCTTCTTCTTCTTCTTCTTCTTCTTCTTCTTCTTCTTCTTCTTCTTCTTCTTCTTCTTCTCCTCCTCCTCCTCCTCCTCCTCCTATTTCATGTAATACTAGTTTGGTGGTGATGAGCTCCTTTAGCTTTTTCTGGTCTGTGAAGCTCTTTATCTGACCTTCAATTCTAAATGAGAGCTTTTCTGGGTAATCTTGGTTGTAGGTCTTTGCTTTTCATCGCTTTCAATATTTCTTGTCACTCCCTTCTGGCCTGCAACGTTTCTGTTGAGAAATCAGCTGACAGTCGTATGGGCGCTCCTCATAGGTAACTAACTGCTTTTCTCTTGCTGCTTTTAAGATTCTCTCTTTGTCTTTAACCCTTGGCATTTTAATTATGATGTGTCTTGGTGTGGGCCTCTTTGGGTTCCTCTTATTTGAGACGTTAGAGCATCAGCCTGCACACCGAAGGGTCTCGGGATCAATTGATCATCAGGGCAAGAACAATAGGCAACCAACCAATGTTTCTCTCTCACATTGACGTTTCTCTCTCCCTCCCTTCCTTTCTCTCTAAATTCAATAAACATATCCTTGGATGAGGATTTTTTCAAAAAGCCAATCACAGGTTCTTTCCACACTCAAGGGACAACAAGGATCATCTTAGGCATGTGATCATCTTAGGGCATGTCTGACTCACTCACCCCTGTAATCACCAAATACTAGCACAGGTGACCTGAGAAGAAAGGAAGAAACGGAAGCGTGATGGTAGGATGGAATAAAAAGATAGATGGAGGCTCACTGAGAGATCAGATGTGGAGGAGTGATCACAAATTGCTAAAGAATGTTCTCTTCTTTCTGGACTTTTAGCTGGGCCTATAGCAACCCAGCTTCCTTTGCAGGTCCCTGTGGCCATGTGACTAAGCTCTAGCCAATGGGATCTCAGTACAGCTTCCCAGTCACATGTCAGAAGCACACTGCTGGCCCTCTGCTTGCTCTGTCCCCCTCCCTGTAGCTGGACTGTGAAGGAAATACCAATGAGCCATCTCCTACCAGGTGCATAAGGCCACCGGAGGGGATGGCAGGGCAAGGAGAAGGAGGAACCTGGTCTCAGGATTGCCTTCAACCATAGTGTTTATATGAAAGAGAAATACACCTTCTGTTATTTGGTGTCTGTTAAAATAGGTGAACTCCAAACCCAACTCATACGGTGCTACTAGGTAGATGCTACAGAAAGACAAGCTTAGTTTCTTTTTAAAATATATTTTTATTGATTTCAGAGAGGAAGGGAGAGGGAGAGAGAGATAGAAACATCAATGATGAGAGAGAATCATTGAACGGCTGCCTCCTGCACGCCCCCTACTGAGGACCAAGCCCGCAACCTGGGCATGTGCCCTTGACCGGAATCTAACCCAGGACCCTTCAGTCCACAGGCCGATGCTCTATCCACTGTGCCAAACCAGCCAGGGCCGAGATTAATCTTTTTTTATTTTAGGTTTCAGACCTACAATTTAATAACTCAACACCTGTGTACAATACAGTGTACTCACCACCAAAAGTCTGGTTTCCATCTGTCATCATGTATTTGGCCCCCTTTACCCACTTCACCCTCCCTCTACCCTTTCCTTCTGGTAGCCACCAATCCATTTTGATTAGTTTGTGTTTGTTAGGCTTGTCTCTTTGTTTTATATTCCACAGTATGAATGAAATCATACAAGGACATAGTCTTGACATCCCCCCCTAAAGGAAGGAGCCACATGAAGACTGCAAACCATATCTCTCTGAGTCCAACGTGGCCTATTTTTCTCCTGGAATAGTTGCTTCTCCTTCTGGTGAAGTCCTTGACTGGCATTTAATCAGATCTCAGATGGAAAATAGGTACCCCCCAAATATTAGAGCAGTGGTTCCCAAACTTATTTGGCCTACCGCCCCCTTTCCAGAAAAAATATTACTCAGCGCCCCCTGGAAATTAATTTTTTTAAAATTTTAATAGCAATTAAACAGAAAGATATATGCCCCCAAATGCACCTGTGGCCATCACCGCCCCCCCTGGATCGCTGCAGCGCCCACCAGGGGGCGGTAGCGCCCACTTTGGGAATCACTGTATTAGAGCCATGTTGAGTAGGCCAGTGTGCTCCTCTTGTGGCCCATGGAAACAGGTGAACTGAGAAGAAACTCTCCTATTGGGCTCACACTGCTGGATGTGGGGTCATTGAGGGGGGGCTCTTGCATGTAATGACCTCCCACGATTTAAGTTATTCGCTCCCTCTCCTTCTATATTCCTCTGTGTCCACCTAGTACCATGTGCCTCGATGAAATGCGCATTGAACATGTCTCTATTTTATCTGGACACCCACTAGGGCTTCCCGCATGGCTCATTGTCATTCAACTTTTTTAAAAATATTTTTTTTATTTATTTCAGAGAGGAAGGGAGAAGCAGAGAGAGATAGAAACATCCATGGTGAGAGAGAATCATTGATTGGTTCCCTCCTGCACGCCCCACAC
>NW_005355638.1:477563-483549 GCF_000412655.1 Myotis brandtii
CCCCCCTAAAGGAAGGAGCCACATGAAGACTGCAAACCATATCTCTCTGAGTCCAACGTGGCCTATTTTTCTCCTGGAATAGTTGCTTCTCCTTCTGGTGAAGTCCTTGACTGGCATTTAATCAGATCTCAGATGGAATATAGGTACCCCCCAAATATTAGAGCAGTGGTTCCCAAACTTATTTGGCCTACCGCCCCCTTTCCAGAAAAAATATTACTCAGCGCCCCCTGGAAATTAATTTTTTTTTAATTTTAATAGCAATTAAACAGAAAGATATATGCCCCCAAATGCACCTGTGGCCATCACCGCCCCCCCTGGATCGCTGCAGCGCCCACCAGGGGGCGGTAGCGCCCACTTTGGGAATCACTGTATTAGAGCCATGTTGAGTAGGCCAGTGTGCTCCTCTTGTGGCCCATGGAAACAGGTGAACTGAGAAGAAACTCTCCTATTGGGCTCACACTGCTGGATGTGGGGTCATTGAGGGGGGGCTCTTGCATGTAATGACCTCCCACGATTTAAGTTATTCGCTCCCTCTCCTTCTATATTCCTCTGTGTCCACCTAGTACCATGTGCCTCGATGAAATGCGCATTGAACATGTCTCTATTTTATCTGGACACCCACTAGGGCTTCCCGCATGGCTCATTGTCATTCAACTTTTTTAAAAATATTTTTTTTATTTATTTCAGAGAGGAAGGGAGAAGCAGAGAGAGATAGAAACATCCATGGTGAGAGAGAATCATTGATTGGCTCCCTCCTGCACGCCCCACACTGGGGATGGAGCCTGCAACCAGGGCATGTGCCCTGACCGGGAATCCAACCGTGACCTCCTGGTTCATGGGTTGATGCTCAGCCACTGAGCCACACCAGCCAGGCTGTCATTCAACTTTGTTGCCAACCTTTTGGGGTACAGGTGTGCTCTTGGCCTATGAGGGTGGATCTCCGGGTCCTTCCCCCCGTCCTAGGACGGCACCTGCAGATAGAGCTTCCGCAGGGCCCCCATCATGTCCTTGTTCCTCAGGCTGTAGATGAGCGGGTTCAGGCTGGGTGTGAGGATGGAGTAGAAGACAGCGGCCAGGCGCCCCTGCAGCGGGGAGGAGCGGGCGCTGGGCTGCATGTAGGCAGAGCTGCCGGCGCCGTAGAACAGCAGCACGGTGGCCAGGTGGGACGAGCACGTGGAGAAGGCCTTCCGGCGGCCGCCCACGGAGCGGATCCGCACCACGGTGGCCAAGATGCGCACGTAGGACAGCACGGTGAGCGCAAAGCAGCTCATGATGACGCAGCCGCTGACCGCGAACCCGGAGGCCTCATGGGCATCCGCGTGGGCACAGGCGAGGCGCATGACCGGGGGGATGTCGCAGAAGAAGTGGTCAATGACGCGGGGGCCACAGAAGGGCAGGGAGAAGGTGTTGGCTGTGTGGAAGGTGGAGAAGAGCAGCCCGCTGCCCCAGGCCACCGCCACCAGGGAGACGCAGATGCGGGGGCGCATGGCCACGCCATACACCAGGGGCCTGTAGATGGCCAGACACCGGTCGTAAGCCATGGAGGTGATGAGGAAACACTCCGTGGATCCAAGGCTGACAAACGCAAAGAGCTGGGATGCGCAGGCAAGGAGGGAAATCTCCCCTGAGCCCAGCAGGGTGGCCACCAGGGCCCTGGGCAGGGTGGTGGACATGGAGCAGATGTCCACCAGGGAGAGGTGCTTGAGGAAGAAGTACATGGGCGTGTGCAGGCGGGGGTCGAGCGTCACGGCAGCCACGATGGAGATGTTCCCCAGAAGGGCAGCCAGGTAAACGAGAAGGAAGAAGGCCGCGCTGAGCAGCTGTAACTCAGGGGAAGCCGAGAAGCCCTGGAGGAGGAAGATGGATACCGTCCCCGTGAGGTTGGCCATGTTCTGTCTTTGGAAACGCTGGGGAATTGCAGAGCGGCGCCAGGAGCAGAACTGCAGAGGGCGATCCAGGAGCGGAATTGCAGAGGGCGAACTTGGAGCGGAATTGCAGAGGGCGAACTTGGAGCAGAATTGCAGAGGGCGAACTTGGAGCGGAATTGCAGAGGGCGAACTTGGAGTGGAATTGCAGAGGGCGAACTTGGAGCGGAATTACAGAGGGCGAACTTGGAGCAGAATGCAGAGGGCGCGCCAGGAGGAGAATCGCAGAGGGCATGCCGGGAGCAGTGCAGTAGCTAAGACCTAGGAGGAAGTGGGTAAGAAGCTGAGTGAGCGCATGCTAGAAAGGAGGCTCAAGCATTTGCTCATTAAACCCACGTGCACTACGTGTCTTCCCTAGAAGTCTCAAAGTCAGATACCTATAGAGGTCGGGCAGGGACACAAATTAGTGGATCCAGGCCCTGGCTGGGTGGCTCAGTTGGTTAGAGCATCCTCCAGTGTACTGAAGGGTTGCAGGTTTTATTCCTGGTCAGGGCACATACCCATGTTTCGGGTTCCATCCCTAGTGGGAACACATTCAGGGGCAACTGATGGATGTTTCTCTCTCACACACGAATGTTTCTCTCCCTCTCTTTCCCCCTTCCTCTCTCTCTGGAATCAATGAAAAATATATCCTGCGGTGAGGATTAAAAAAAAAATAGGCCCTAACCGGTTTGGCTCAGTGGATAGAGCACTGGCCTGTGGACTGAAGGGTCCCAGGTTTGATTCCAGTCAAGGGCATGTACCTTGGTTGCAGGCACATCCCCAGTGCGGGGTGTGCAGGAGGCAGCTGATCGATGTTTCTCTCTCATCGCTGTTTCTAACTCTCTATCCCTCTCCCTTTCTCTCTGTAAAAAATCAATAAAATATATTTTTTTAAAAATAAAATAAAATAAAGGGACTCTTACCCTTTGGGGCAGCATAGATGGACCTGGAGAGCATTATGCTAAGTGAAATCAGCCGGTCTGAGAAAGGCAAATACCATATGATCTCACTAATATGTGGAATCTAATGAACAAAAGAAACTGGTGAACAAAATAGAACCCAGAGGCGTGGATGCATGGAACAGACTGACAGCTGTCAGAGGGGTGGGGTGTGGAGGGACTGGTGAAAGAAGGTGAAGAGATTAGCCAAAGGACATATATGCATCATAGCCTAGGGTCACAGACAACAATGTGGAGATGGCCAGAGAGGATGGGGGCTGGAGGCTGGGCGGAGGTGGGCAAAGGGGGAGACAGAACTGGGGAGCATCTGTAATAGTGCCAACAATAAAAAAAATTTAAACACTGTACACATGCAATGCGGCCACCAGTTTAAAGCTTTTGGTCTTGCCCTAACCAGTGTGTCTCAGTGGATATAGAGCGTCTGCCTAAGAACTGAAAGGTCCCAGGTTCGATTCCGGTCAAAGGCACATGCCCTGGTTGTGGGCTTGATCCCCAGTGGGGGGCTTGGAGGAGGCAACCGATCCATGATTCTCTCTCATCATTGATGTTTCTCTCTCTCTCTCTCTCTCTCTCTCTCTCGGATACAATTGTGGAAGAAGGCAAAGACCGAAAGGAGCCAGCCTGGTGAGGAGGACCACGGGGGGCTCACAGAGAAAGGGGCAGCACCTACTCCATAGCATCTTTTTTTGTTGTTGTTCTTAATCCTCATCCGAGGATATTTTTCCATAGATTTTTAGAGAGAGTGGGAAGGAAGAGTGAGAAACATCAGAGAGAGAGAGAGAAAGAAAGAGAGAAAGACAGAGAGAGAGAGAGATTGGTTGCTTCTTGCACACGCCCCCAACCAGGACCAGGGGACCAGGGCCAGGGATGGGGCTTGCAAATGAGGTGCGTGCCTTTGATCGGAATCAAACCCAGGACCCTTCAGTCCAAAGGCTGAGGCTCTGTTCACTAAACCGAACCAGCGAGGGCTAGCGCCAAAGCATTTTAATTGTGTATGCAACCCAAAGTCTTCCTGTAATTTATTTCCCCCACTAGACACGGAGCCCTCTGTCTCCATCCAAGGGCAGGACTGTTTCTTGCTCATCTCCACATTTCCCCACATCTAGCATAGGAGGGGGTCCACAGAAGGAACATGGGATCTAAAAATGTTTTCTTCGCCCTAGCTGGTGTTGCTCAGTGGATAGAGCATCAGCCTGGGGACTGAAGGCTCCCGAGTTCGATTCTGGTCAAGGGCACTTGCCCGGGTTGCAGGCTCGGTCCCCAGTGCAGGAGGCAGCCCCAGAATTCTCTCTCATCATGGATGTTTCTATCTCTCCTCCCTTCCTCTCTGAAATCAATAAAAAAAATATTTTAAAAAATTAAAAAATATATATAAACGTTTTCTCCAACCCAACAGCCAGGGTTTGGGTGCTTCCTGGCCTTGGACAGATGCCTTCTCCTCTCTGATCCTCAGTTTCCTCCTCTGCAGAATGGGAGGATGAGGCTCACATACTTTCCTTAAAGGCTGGCCATTACTGCCCTGGCCGGGTGGCTCAGCTGGTTGGAGCACCATCCCATACACCAAAAAGGTTTGGGGTTCGATTCCTGCTCAGGGCACTTGCCTAGGTTGTGGGCTTGATCCCCAGTTGGGGCGTGTGCGGGAGGCAACCAATCGATGTTTCTCTCTCTCTCTCTCTCTTTCTCTCTCTCTTCCCGCCTTCCTGTCTTTCCGAAATTAATTTAGAAAAAAAGTATTTTAAAATAGATTACAATCAGGTTCTTTGTAACGTGTGCCCCTTGTCTTTCTTTTCATGAGGGCCCCTGGGCTACTGGGATTGTGTCATAAGATAGGTATGAAAACATATTTTTAAACTCCCCGCCAGCGTGGCTCAGTGGATAGAGCGTTGGCCTGCGGACTGAAGGGTCCCAGGTCTGATTCCAGTCAAGGGCACATGCCTGGGTTGTGGACTCGATTCCCCAGTGGGGTGTGTGCAGGAGGCAGCTGATCCATGATTCTCTTTCATCATTGATGTTTCTCTCTCTCCCTCCCTCTTCCTAGCTCTCTGAAATCAATAAAAAAATATATATATTTAAAAAACTTCTTAATGGAAAAGATGAACTACCTATTCCTTTCTTTTCCTTTCTCACCCTCCCTCACCCACCTGCTGTTTTTACCTGCCTTGCGGGCAGCTAGGCGCTGGTGGGGCTCCCCCCACCCCTGAGTCTGGGTACTCTCCCTGAGATATAACCTCACTGGGGGGGGGGGCACAAAGCCATGTCACCCCTCACAGATGCCCACATCCCAGGCTCTGAAACCCCTCGCATGGCAAAAGGAACTTTGCAAACGTGATGAAAGCTTTGGACATGGAGAGACTATTTTGCGTTCTGGGTTGAATTGCATCCTCCCCCCTCCCCCTTCCCCAAAACTAAGGTTGCACATCTAACCCCCGAGACCTCAGAAGGGAACCTCCTTTGGGAACAGGGTCACTGGAGACGTTGTTATTAACTTGGGGACCTCTGGAACCTGGAAAAGGGAATGGATGTCCCCCCCACTCCTCCCCACGGAAATCCTCCAGGAAGGGACACAGCCTGGCCGGCCCTCGCTCTCAGCCCCGTGAGACCCCGTTAGGGCCTGGGTTTCTGAACCTGTAGGACACCACGTGGGTGTTGCTTTTTTGGAGACTAGTGTGTGGGATTTGTCACCGGGGCCCTAACAGATGCCACAGCCTCCCCCCCCCCCCAGACCCCAGCCCTCTTGCTGGTCTCACCAGACTCCGCTCCTGTGGCGCCTTCCAGCATCCAAGTAGCTGATGCCCTTGGTCCCCTTCTCGGCCCCACCGGGTCCCGGGGGACAGACACTGTGACCGCGTCTCCCTCAGCATCACACGGGTCCCCGGTGAGAGGGTTTCGGTGGGTACACGGGACCCCCTCCCCAACTTTGCAGATATTACGCTCAGGGAGGAGGTACAATGTGCACTGATGTCCCAGAAAGAGCCCATGAGCCAGCCCCATCGAGGCATGGGGCTCCGTGGTTGAGCATCGACCTATGAACCAGGAGGTCAGGGTTGGGTTCCCAGTCAAGACACATGCCTGGGTTGCAGGCTCGATCCCCAGTAGGGGGCGTGCAGGAGGCAGCTGATC
>NW_005355638.1:483649-486004 GCF_000412655.1 Myotis brandtii
ATGATTCTCTCTCATCATTGATGTTTCTCTCTCTCTCTCTCTCTCCCTCTCCCTTCCTCTCTGAAATCAATAAAAATATTTAAAAAAACAAAACAAAACAAGAAGAGCCGATGAAAAGAAACATCTGTTACCACCGGAGAGAATTCGTTGTTCCCACAGAACACAGCTCTCAGGAAATGCAATTCCTCACGCCTTGGTCCACTCGTCCTGCCTTCTCTAGACCTATTTTATCATCTCCTGTGTTTTCCATAAGTTTACTTACAAAGAGAAATATGGGCCCTGGCTGGTGTGGCTCAGTGGATAGAGCGTCGGCCTGCGGACTGAAGGGTCCCGGGTTCAATTCTGGTCAAGGGCACATGCCCGGGTTGCGGGCTTGATCCCCAGTGTGGGGCCTGCAGGAGGCAGCCAATCAGTGATTCTCCCTCTTCATTGATGTTTCTATCTCTCTCTCCATCGCCTTTCCTCTCTGAAATCAATAAAAACATATTAACAAAACAAAATAGATAGAGCGTCGGCCTGCGGACTGAAGGGTCCCAGGTTCGATTCTGGTCAAGGGCACGTACCCAGGTTACGGGTTCGGTCCCCAGTTGGCCTCTCCCTTCCTCTCTGAAATCAATAAAAATATATTTTTTAAAAACACATTTTTTTTAAAAAAAAAAAAGAGAGAACCACGCGTGTATGCATGCGTGGCTTGGAAAGGGGTGCTGTCCTGCGAGGGTGCCATCGGCTCTCACCATTGTTGTTATTATTACTTTGTTTCCGCTTTCTCGCCTGCAAACCCTGGGGCTTGCAAAGGCGTTTCCACGCGAAGGTTCCACGGAGCCCTCAGGGGCCACTGAGACATGGGGGGGCCTTGCCTGGCAGGGATCCGGCCCCTTTCCCTCCACGAGAGGCAGCCGGGCGTTTATTATTAAATTGTTATTGGATTATCAGCTCGGCTTTCCTGGGACATCAGGACCCTGCCATGAAAAAAAAATAAGTTTCAACTCCCCTCCTCCCCCCGCCGGTACTCACAGCCAATAGGCAGGCAGCTTGTGTCATAGTTTACAGCGCTGACTAGGAGAGAGCCTGCCTGGGCTCAAGCCCCAGCCCTGCCACACGCCCGCTGTGTGGCCTTAGGCGAGTTAGTTAACCTCTCTGTGCTTCGATTTCTTTTGTTAAGTTTTCAGAATTGAGTTTATTGGGATGACATTGGTTAATACAACTATATCGGTCTCAGGTGTATAAATCTATAATACGTCATCAGTGTATTGTGTTGTGTGTTTACCACCCCCGGTCAAATCTCCTGCCATCACCATTTATCCACACCCCCCTTTTGCCCTCTTCTGCCTCCTCCTACCGCCCCTTTCCCCGCTGGTAATCACCAAGCTGTTGTCTGTGTCTATGAGGTTTTGTGTGTTTTTTCCTTAATCCCTTCACCTTTTTCATCCAGCCCCCAAATTCACTCCCCCCGCCAACAGCTGTCAGTCTGTTCTCTGTCGATGAGTCTGTTTCTATTTTATTTGTGCTTTAATTTCTTTTCTTTTTAAAATCATCACCCGAGGGTGATATTTTTCCATTGATTTTTAGAAGGAGTGGAAGAGAGAGGGAAAGACAGAGAGAAACACCGATGGGTTGCCTCCTGCACAAGCCCCGACCAGGGCCCACACGGGGGACCGGCCTGCAACCCGGGCATGTGCCCTTGACTGGAATCAAACGGGGACCGGCCTGCAACCCGGGCATGGGCCCTTGACCGGAATCAAACCCAGGACCCTTAGGTCCGCAGGTCGACGCTCTATCCACTGAGCCACACCGGCCAGGGCTAATTTCTTTATCGGTAACACACAAAAATAACAATGACATCTCCCGCCGTGAAATGGGCATGGCGATTCAACGAAGCCCTCAGAACCGTGCCTAGTCCCTCAAACGCAGTTTGACTTTATTGTTTTCTCCCAGTGGCTGATTCTGTGTTTCTCAGAGCCTCCTAGGTGTAAAGGAACACCCCAAATGAGGTGACGGAGAGAAACAGAGACCCTGGGTCTGAGCCAACAACCAGGCTGCCGTGTGGCACAGCAGTGTCGCTTGTGGGGCAGAATGAGAGTTTAGGCACTGGCTCCTCAACCAAGCCCCAGTGTCCTCCACAGCATTCCCGCCCCCCCCGCCCCACGCGGGCTTACATACCTCTCCTCACGGGGAGCTCACCCACAGCAGCACTTCTCCACCGAGGATGATGGTTTTCCCAGCGGGGACCGTGTGGCAAAGTCTGGAGACATTTTTTCCCCCAAAATTTTATGGCTGCGTTCTTTCCTTTTTAATTTATTTTATTGTTGCCAGTGTTACAAATGTCCCCCATTTCCCCCTTTTTGTCCCCCTCCA
>NW_005355638.1:486157-486784 GCF_000412655.1 Myotis brandtii
GCCCCAGGCCTCCCCACTGCTGCTGTCTCTGTCCCTGGGTTATGCATATATGTTCTTTGGTTCATCTCTCCCTGTGCCTCCTCCTCCTCCCCTCCCCGCACCCCCACTGAGATCTGTCTGTCTGTTCCATGCACCCACACCTCTGGACCTATTTTGTTTGTCGGGGTTTTTTTTTCTGTTCTTTAGATTCCACTTATAAGTGAGACCTGTGATATTTGTCTTTCTCTGGCTGGCTTATTTCATTTATAGCACAACTAGAGGCCTGATGCATGAAAATTTGTGCAAGAGTAGGCCTTCCTTCCCCCGGCTGCCGGCACCCGCTTCCCTCTGGTACCTGGGACCCAGGCTTCCCTCCTCCGGCGCCGGCAGGCACCTGGGACCCAGGCTGCTTCCTTCCGGCCCCAGCTTCATCAGGAAGGAGGTCGGGAATGACGTCCAGTCTAATTAGCATATTACCCTTTTATTATTATATATAGGGCGTCCCAAAATTCACGCAAGATTTGAATTTTGCGTGAGCATTAACAACAACAACAACAGAAAATAAAAGCCTAATTTTACTTGGTTTACTGAATCAGGTTCTAATATCTGTTGCCCTTTGATTTCAATCCCTTCAATTGGATAAGCATC
>NW_005355638.1:491250-493192 GCF_000412655.1 Myotis brandtii
ACTGTATACTTTATGAATCAATAAAAAATTTACAATTTTTAATTAGGAACCTGTGTTTTCTATCAAAATTACTTATTGCGTGAATTTTGGGACACCCTATAGATACAGAGGCGTTTTTGGTTGTCATGATGGGGGGAGGATGCCCTGGCATCGAGTGGGCAGAGCTCAGAGACGGGGCTGAACACCCTGCAGTGCACAGGCAGCCCCCACAGCAAAGGGTCATCGGGCCCCCAAATGCCAAAGCAAAGAGGCTGCTGTGCTGCCCTAGTCTTGAGTCCTCTGAGCCACGTCCGTGGAGACAACCAGCATTTAAATGCCAGCCCTGGCCGGTCTTGCTCAGTGGATAGAGCATAGGCCTGCAGACCAGAGGGTCCCGGGTTCGATTCCGGTGAAGGGCACGTACCTGGGTTGCAGGCTCCTCCCCGTCCCAGGCCCTGGTCAGGGCTCGTGCAGAGACAACCAATCAATGTTTCTCTCACATTGATGTTTCTCTTTGTCTTTCCCTCTCTCTTCCACTCTCCCTAAAAATCAATGGAAAAATATCCTCGGGTGAGGATTAACAACAACAAAAATAATGAAGTTACAAAGTTAGAGATAGTGCCGATAATTGCATTAAGCAACAGAAATCAGATTGTAAGTCTTGAATGCTACCTGTAATAAACTTAAGTTCCAAATAGAACAAATGAGTCATCCGATGTTTCTAACTCTCTATCCCTCTCCCTTCCTCTCTGTAAAAAATCAATAAAATATATTTAAAAATAAATAAAAATCAATGGGAAAATATCCTCGGATAAGGATTACAAAACAGAACAAAACAAGAAAAAGCCCCCCCAAAATTAAATGTCACTTCCAGAGAGCTTGAGAGCTTGAGGTGCAAGCCACCTAACGCTCCCCCCACCACACACACACTCACACACCCTCAAAGGCAGGCGCTATGCTATCGTCCCATTTCCCAGACAGGAAAACCGGGGGGCAGAGGGGTCAAGCGTTGGCCCAAGGTCTCCCAGCTGGTAGTGGCTGTGCTGGGGTCCCCGCCCGGCTGATGTTCCCGCAGGTGGCAAAGGCTACCCCCAGTCACCCCGGGTGTGAGACGGGAGCCCCCAACGTGTGAGCAGCCCCACCTACCTGGCTGAGGGGCCCGCCACTCCCCGCGGCCGCTGGAGGAAGGCCAGGTCCTCTGAGGGGCAGAGCTGAGTGACAGAGGTCCGGGCTGGTTTCCCTCGCTCTGAGGTGAATCCCCACTTAAAAGCTGCGGGCAAGGAGGGTGTCAGGGATGGGCCAGCGTTGCCGACTCCGGGTGGCGTTGGCTCAGAGCCATCCATCTCTCATCTTTGGAATTCGTCCAAAGTCACCTCTGGGGACTTTCTGTCCCATGGTGGCTCTAGGCTCTGAGAACAAGACTCTTTTTTAAAAATATATTTTTATTGATCTCAGAGGGAAAGGGAGAGAGAGGTAGAACCATCTATAATGAGAGAGAATCATTGGTTGACTGCCTCCTGCACACCCCCCCACTGGGGATCGAGCCCACAACCCAGGCATGTGCCCTTGACTGGGAATCAAACCCTGACCTCCTGGTTCATAGGTTGATGCTCAACCGCTGCGCCACGCTGGCCGGGCAGGAGAACAAGACTCTTTTTGATAGGCAAGGTGTCAGCCATGCCTCCAGATCACAACCTTTCTAGAATGTTCTCTAAAAATATCAAATATTTCCAACATCAAAAGCTACAACAGCCCATGTCATTGAACATGTTTTTTTAATTTATTGGTTTGAGAGAGAGAAATACCAATTTGTTGTTCTACTTAATTTTTATTATTATTTTTAAATATTATTTTTTCTACCCTTTATTGAATAAGATATTACAAATGTGTCCTTATCCCCACAATGTCCCCTCATCCCCCCAATCCTGCCCTCACCCTCACCCCCTGTTGTCCACATCCATCA
>NW_005355638.1:493786-498077 GCF_000412655.1 Myotis brandtii
TCTCCCCCTCACCCCCACCCTCCCCTGCTTTCCCTCTGAGGTTTGAGCATCTGATCAATGCTTCTCTGTCTCTACATCTGTTTTTGTTCATTGGTTTATGTTGTTCATTATATTCCATAAATGAGTGAGAGCATGTGATACTTATCTTTCTCTGACTGACTTATTTCACTTAGCATAATGCTCTCCAGCTCCATCCATGCTGTTGCAAATGGTAGGAGTTCCTTTCTTTTTACAGCTGCATAGCATTCCATTGTGTAGATGTGCCAAAGTTTTTTAATCCATTCATCTGCTGATGGGCACTTAGGCTGATTCCAAATCTTAGCTATGGTGAATTGTGCTGCTATGAACATAGGGATGTATATATCCTTTCTGATTGGTGTTTCTGGTTTCTTGGGATATATTATTTTAAATATTATTTTTATTGATTTCAGAGAGGAAGGGAGAGGGAGAGAGTGATAGAAACATCAGTGATGAGATAGAATCATGTATTGGCTGCCTCCTGCACACCCCCTACTGGGGAATCGAGCCCACAGCCCAGGCATGTGCCCTTGACCGGAATCGAACCTGGGACCCTTCAGTTCACAGGCTGACGCTCCATCCACTGAGTCAAACTGGCCAGGGCATTGTTCTACTAATTGATGCATTCATTAGTTGATTCTTTTATGTGTCCTGACCAGGGATCGAACCCACAACCTCGGTGTATGGGGATGATGCTCTAACCAACTGAGGGCCACATGAGTTATTGATCTTAGTGTTTTGATCTTGTATCTAGCCATAAGACAAAAGGTACTGTATTCACAGAATGGGTTTCGTTGAGGTAGAATTACTCAATTGAAGGAAACTCACATTTTAATTCTGGTTAATTATCCAAACAACACAAACAAGCTTTATCATTGTATGCCAACTGTGTATAAAGGTATCAAAATTTTTTGCGTCTTTCTGGCCAATAGTGGATATATCAGTGCTAAATGTATGCCCGTCTAATGGCCAAAAGCCATCTCCTTTTTCAAAAAATTTACACTTTTATGGCTTCTAGAGAAACTGGACATCTTTTTATAGGTCTGTCCATTTGTATACGTTCTTCTGTGAAATGCCTCTACATAAAATATTGGCTGATTTGATCTTTCCTGATTGATCTGTAAGAATTTTTAAAATACATTATGGGTAGTGATCCTTTTTATAATCCTCCCCCCCACCACCACCTCCTGGAACTGTCAAACATTTTTCTTTAGAATATATATATATATATTTTAAGGCTACAAATTTTCTTGATTTTTAGAGAGGATGGAAGGGGGAGAGAGAGAGAAAAAAAAGAGAGAGAAACATTGATGTGAAAGAGACACATTGATTGGTTGCCTCTTGCATGTGCCCTCCATCCCCCTCCCTGAGGCCAGGATCAAACCTGCAACCCAGGTACATGCCCTGGACCAGGAATGGAACCTGAGACCCTTTGGTGCTAGCGCTGATGGTCTAACCACTTAGCAACACCATCCAAGACCATAAATCTGTGTGGTTTTTTTTAATGTATTTTATTGATTTTTTACAGAGAGGAAGGGAGAGGGATAGAGAGTTAGAAACATCGATGAGAGAGAAACATCGATCAGCTGCCTCCTGCACACTCCCTACTGGGGATGTGCCAGCAACCAAGGTACATGCCCTTGACTGGAATCGAACCTGGGACCCTTGAGTCCGCAGGCCGACGCTCTATCCACTGAGCCAAACCGGTCAGGGCTCTATGTATTTTTTGAAGATGGAGTTGAAAATTCTTGCCCCATGATTGCATGTGGGATGTGGAAGAAATCATAGTGACATAATACACAGCAACATATAACATCATAACAATATGGTCATACCTACATAATACATGACAATTCCTAGCATGAGAATACAGTAACATAATATGATACAATAACCTAATCGTAATATAATGTCTAATAATAACCAACATGCTGACTCTCTGTTGTGCACATACATGTGGTATATATGATTACACACACCTGTGATCATACACATATATGATTATATACACACAGACACACCTCGGTCCTCACAATCACCCTATCTGGTGGGTCCTAATATGGTCCCATTTTACAGATGAGGAAACTGAGGCAGAGAGAAATGGTATCCAAAGCCACACACAGAGCGAGAACCAGGATTTGAACTTGGCCACGTGACCCCAGACTTTAACCACCGCGCGTTCGTGTTGGGGTGAGCTCTGGGCTTTGGGTCTGAGCACCTGGGTGAACAGTGATGTCATGTCCTGAGCTGGGGAAACTGTGGGAAGAACAGACCTGCGGACCTGAAGTCAAGGTTCTACTTGGCTGTGGTCTTTGAGAAATGGCTGTTAGAAGCTTAAGGGGAGAAGGGCTGCCTGGGATGGGGGTCGGGGATGGGCAGGTCCCGGCTAGAGTATCAATCTGGGGGCGTCGTTGGCATAGCAATGTCAGTGAGAGCCACGGGGCTGGGCATCTTGGCTCAGGAAATCATGGCCATTAGAGGAAACACGCCCTCACCCTAGCTCCTGGGCTGAATACAAAGTTTAGTGTCTACAGGGAGATGGAGTCCCTCATTAAGAACCCAGAAATGCAATGAGTGCCAATTTCTCATTAAGCTCCTGGCGGCTCCCCACGGAGGAGAACTCTGCCCACACACTTCGTGCCCAGGAGAGGTCCCCGCTGGGCGAGGGGGGCTGAGGTCAGGGCGGCCAGGTGGGACCCGAGTAATTGGCCTCCACTCACCCCCAGTAGCCAGGCCCCGGGGATCGGGGCTCGGAGCTCGTTAGGAACGGGCGGCCCAGGCCTCCTGGGAGCTCGAAGGAACTTTTGGGCTCTCTGAGCTCATTAGGAAGGAAGCTGGGGATCCCGCAGGTGCCTGCTCCCCGTGGGTGTCTGGCATTGGTCTGAGAGGGCACACGCCAGGGTGGCGAGGGAGGAGGAGACTTTTCGGCGGGAGCCAGAGTGGCACTGCTGAGCCGTGTGCATTTCAGGTCCATGGGAGGTGGTTTCCTCTTTGTTGTTGTTGTTGTGTTGTTTTGTTTTGTTTTAATGTATTTTTATTGATTTCAGAGAACAGAAATGAGAGGGAGAGAGAGAGGGATGGAAACATCAATGCTGAGAGAGAATCATTGATCGGCTGCCTCCTGCACGCCCCACACTGGGGATCGAGCCCGAAACCCAGGCCTGTGCCCTTGACCGGGATCAAACCCAGGACCCTTCAGTCCACAGGCCGACACTCAACCACTGAGCCAAACCAGCTAGGGCAGTAGAATTATTTTTAAGGGTGAGTTTGTAGAATGATTAAGTTATGATTCATCAGCTCGGTAATGTCGGGCCGTTAAAATGTTTATGTAGAAAGTGTATTAAAATTTTAATGACAGAGTTAAGTGGAATAAAACCAGGACATGAAATTACATACACGATAAGATTAAAACTCTTAAAAATCCTAACAACTGTCCACAAAAACCTATGGAGAATAGTCTAGAAGAAATTAGGTGAGAATCTTAAAAATTGTATACATTGGGAAATAGCATGTTGGGTGATTTTAAAAATTTACTTTTTTGGGTCTTTTCTAAGACTCTGTATTACGTTTATGGTGGAACATTGAGTTTTAGGGAGCACATGTATCTGGGACCTACGCTAGCTGCACGGTGAATAGGTATGTGCACTTTGAAGATGAGATCTGCCGTCACAGTAAGGCAGGCTCTAAACTGTTCCCCGAAATCGGCTTAGCTAAGTGGTTTTGTTGTTAGTGGAGCATTTGGAATAAGCTGGGATGAATTTGTTACTTGCAGTATTTGGAGGAGAATTGCTTCCTAACAATGTGCAGAATAAGAGTGGTTCCCTCTTCTAATTTTGTACGCGTGGAATAAATGCAGAAGCTTGAACCCGGGCCTGGGATTTCCTGGTTTGACTCTTGTTCACTCACTGCGTTTCTAACACGGAGAGGCCGTCAGGGAGCAAGTGGGACTTCACAGGCTTTCGGGATGAGGAGGGGGCAGCTGGACCAGGGGCAGAGCATGGAGAGCACAGTCGTGAGGCAGGGTCCGCAAGGGGCGTGCACTGTCGGGGCGGCTGAGCAGGTTCTAGAGCAGGGGTCCTCAAACTACGGCCCGCGGGCCACATGCAAATACAAATACTGTATTTGTTCCCGTTTTGTTTTTTTACTTCAAAATAAGATATGTGCAGTGTGCATAGGAATTTGTTCATAGTTTTTTTTTAAACTATAGTCCGGCCCTCCAACGGTCTGAGGGACAGTGAACTGGCCCCCTGTTTAAAAAGTTTGAGGACCCCTG
>NW_005355638.1:498174-500374 GCF_000412655.1 Myotis brandtii
TTTGTTAATGGAATTCAGTTCTCATGGAATAGGACACATAAAAACCACAATCCTATTTGGAAATTTACTATGAGTAATCTTAGGACAAGATTATTCTGCCTGGTCCAGCAAGTGTGGTTCAGTCTTGCATGCTAACCCATGCACCAAGAGGTCACTGGTTCGATTCCCAGTCTGGACACACGACCAGGTTGCGGGCTCAATCGCCAGTGTGGGATGTGCAGGAGGCAGCTAATCAATGATTCTCTCTCATCATTTATGTTTTTATTTCTCTCTACTTCTCTCTTCCTCTCTGAAATCTATAAAAATATACTTGAAAAAAAAAGAAAAAGAAAAAATAGCCCTAGCTGGTTTGGCTCAGTGGATAGAGCATTGGCCTGCAGACTGAAAGGTCCTGGGTTCTATTCCAGCCAAGGGCACATGCCCGGGTTGCGGGCTTAATCCCAGTAGGGGCCGTGCATAAGCCAGACAATCAATGATTCTTTCTCGTCATTGATGTTTCTATCTCTTCCTCCCTCTCCCTTCCTCTCTTAATTCAATAAAGAAATATATATTAAAAAATAATAATTATAAAAAAATGCCAATATTTCATTCATTTTTATGGCTGACAAATATCCCATTGTATATAGGTACCACATCTTCCTTTTTTCTTTTTTAATCCTCACCAAAGGATATTTTTTCCATTGCTTTTTAGAAAGAATAGAAGGGATGGAGGAGGGAGGGAGGGAGGGAGAGAGAGAGAGAGAGAGAGAGAGAGAGAGAGAGAGAGAGAGAAACATCTATGTGAGAGACATACATCACATTGACCAGTTGTTTCCCCCACCTGCCCCGACCGGCCCAGGATCGAACCTGCAACCCTTCTGGGCCAGGGCCGATGCTCTCATCACCCAGACACATCAGCCAGGGCACCTCATTGATTCTCCACAAAAGCCCTGCGAGGGAGAAGCTGTGATACCACGTAATGGAGCGTGAACCGTGCAGGGCAATGCAAGGAGAGGCGTCTGTTCCTTTGGTGCTCACGGTCCGTAGGGGGAAATGGACTTTGTTGAGCAAACACTAAATTCAGTCCCAGAGGCTGTAAATAGCAGAGAGGTGGCTGGTCGCTTCTTTTATTTTTTATTATTTTTTATTATTTTTTAATACATATTTTACTGATTTTTTAGAGAGGAAGGGAGAGAGATAGAGAGTTAGAAACATCGATGAGAGAGAAACATCGATCAGCCGCCTCCTGCACACCTCCTACTGGGGATGTGCCGGCAACCAAGGTACATGCCCTTGACCAGAATCGAACCTGAGACCTTTCGGTCCACAGGCCAGTGCTCTATCCACTGAGCCAAACCGGTTACGGCATTCTTTTATTTTTTAAAAAAATATTTTTATTGATTTCAGAGAGGGAAGGGAGAGGGAGAGATTGAAACATCAATGATGAAAGAGGATCATGGATCGGCTGCTTCCTCCATGCCCCCCACTGGGGATCCCGCCGGCAACCTAGGCATGTGCCCTTGACCAGAATCGAACCCGGGACCCTTCAGTCCGCAGACTGACGCTCTACCCATTGAGCCACACCGGATAGGGCGGCTGGTCACTTCTTTCTGGCCCTCAGGGCAGGGTATCCTGAAAGGGGACATTTGAATGGAGACCTAGGGAGTGAGACAGGCCCAGCAATGCCAACAGCTGGGGGCACGGGACTGTGCAAAGGCCCTGAGGGGAGGACACAGTGTGTGTGGGGAGGGGGTGCGGGGAGGCAGGATACAGGATCTTTTGGGGAGGACTCAGTGAGCAAGATCAAAAAGGAGAGTGATGGAGAGGTAGCCACACACCAGTACACGCAGGACCTGTCAGAGGGAAACGGCGATAGGTAGAGCCCAGGGAAAAGCATTTCCAGGGGAGGGAACAGCCAGCTCGAAGGCTCTGAGGCAGGACAAGCCCTGTGGATGCAGCTCAGGGGAGATGAGGTCACAGAGGTGCCCCGGGCTGCTGGGCCTTGGGGAGGCCTCTAGGTTCATGCCCGGTTCCTGGGGAGGGGGATTGGCATTCCAGGAGGCCCTGCCTGCGCTGGGGGACAGGGAGTCCGGGCTCCGTTCTCCTGTTCCTCCCTCTCCTTTCCTCCTCCCTCCCCAGACCCCTCCGGCCTGGGTGCATCCCCTGCACCCGTGAGCCCACGCTGCAGGCCCCGGGCATCCCTGGGCACCCCCCGCAGGCC
>NW_005355638.1:500697-501435 GCF_000412655.1 Myotis brandtii
CCCCAGACACAGCGTGTCCCCCGCGGGCTGCGCACTGCAGGTGCTCCCGGTGGTGTCCTGAGTCCCGACCTAGTGCTTCCTCCTCAAGGGCGTGGCCTGGGACTGCCACGTGGCCATCCGCTGGGCCCTTCACTGTGGCGTCGTATTGAGTGCGCCACCTGCTGGCGGCCACCTGCTGGCCAGCCGGCTTCTCAGCATCACTGGCCTTTACCGTCTGGCCCGTGGCATCCGCCAACTTCTGTGACGTCTCCCCTCTGCTGGGCCTGGGGTGTACGTGACTCCAGGGTCTTCGAGGCCCACGTGTTGGCGGCCACAGTGCTCATCATGTTTGTCACCTTCTGTCCCATATCCACACCCTACGCCAAGGTTCTGGCACTGCCCTGCAGATACCGTGGGCCACCGGGCACCACGAGGCCCTGCCCACAGGTGCCTCCCAGCTGGTTATGGTTATTGGTGACCCAAGGCCAGAGATTCTGGGAGAGCAAGCAGGTGGTGTCCCTCTTCTACACCCTGGGGACCCTCCCCCACCTTGACAAGCTCATCTACAGCCTAGGGCAGTGATGGCGAACCTTTTGAGCTCAGCGTGTCAGCATTTTGAAAAACCCTAACTTAACTCTGGTGCCGTGTCACATATAGAAATTTTTTGATCTTTGCAACCATAGTAAAACAAAGACATATATTTGATATTTACTTTATATTTTTAAATGCCATTTAACAAAGAAAAATCAACCAAAAAAA
>NW_005355638.1:502874-517413 GCF_000412655.1 Myotis brandtii
CCCCAGACACAGCGTGTCCCCCGCGGGCTGCGCACTGCAGGTGCTCCCGGTGGTGTCCTGAGTCCCGACCTAGTGCTTCCTCCTCAAGGGCGTGGCCTGGGACTGCCACGTGGCCATCCGCTGGGCCCTTCACTGTGGCGTCGTATTGAGTGCGCCACCTGCTGGCGGCCACCTGCTGGCCAGCCGGCTTCTCAGCATCACTGGCCTTTACCGTCTGGCCCATGGCATCCGCCAACTTCTGTGATGTCTCCCCTCTGCTTGGCCTGGGGTGTACGTGACTCCAGGGTCTTCGAGGCCCACGTGTTGGCGGCCACAGTGCTCATCATGTTTGTCACCTTCTGTCCCATATCCACACCCTACGCCAAGGTTCTGGCACTGCCCTGCAGATACCGTGGGCCACCGGGCACCACGAGGCCCTGCCCACAGGTGCCTCCCAGCTGGTTACGGTTATTGGCGACCCAAGGCCAGCGATTCTGGGAGAGCAAGCAAGTGGTGTCCCTCTTCTACACCCTGGGGACTCTCCCCCACCCTTGACAAGCTCATCTACAGCCTAGGGCAGTGATGGTGAACCTTTTGAGCTCGGCGTGTCAGCATTTTGAAAAACCCTAACTTAACTCTGGTGCCGTGTCACATATAGAAATTTTTTGATATTTGCAACCATAGTAAAACAAAGACTTATATTTTTGATATTTATTTTATATATTTAAATGCCATTTAACAAAGAAAAATCAACCAAAAAAAATGAGTTCGCGTGTCACCTCTGACAAGCGTGTCATAGGTTCGCCATCACTGCCTTAGACAGTGGTTCTCAACCTTCTGGCCCTTTAAATACAGTTCCTCATGTTGTGACCCCCAACCATAATTCAGGACCACTTTTCAGTGTCAGAAATTGTTGGTGTCTGTTTTTGCTCAGGATCTATGTGCAAACATGGGGTTTGGCGCTCTGATCCCCCCCTTCCTTAAGGAACCATCATTTTTCCTCTTTCAGTCCTGGTGGACCTGAGTCCACCTTTCTGTTCTGGCATTCAGTCCTCAGTCCCAATTATTTGGTAGTGGTGGTCAAATGAGCCTGATTTGGGTCAACTACAGTGTATCAGTCAGCAAGAATGCCGTGTAACAAAACCCTCCTAAAACAACAGAGCGTCCTAAAACATGTCCTTGAGTCTCACCAATTATTCCTAGCAGATTGAAAACTGGACACAATGCAGATATCCATCGACAGATGAGTGGGTAAACAGATCATGGCGCATCCATGAAACGGAATATTATGCAACCATAACAATGAAGTACTGACACCCGCTACAACACGCGCAAACCTTGAAAACATTATGTTAAGTGAAAGGAGCCATGAAAAAGACCCAGTATGATATGATTTCATTTGTGTGAAATGTCCGAAATGGGCAGATCTACAGAGACAGAAAGATTCGTGGGTTCTTAGGGCCAGGGGCCAGGGGGCTGGTAGTGCCGTCTGATGTGTACCGGTTTCTTCTGGTGGCGATGAAATGTGCAGTTAGATAGCGGTGATGCTCGCACAACTTGGTGAATATCCAAAAACGCCCCAGAAATGTACATGTTTATTTTTAAAATTTATTTTTATTTTTTAAAAATCCTCACCTGAGGATATTTTTTTCCATTGATTTTCAGAGAAAGTGGAAAGGAAGGATGGAGGGGTTGGGAGGGAGGAAGAGAGAGAGAGAGAGAGAGGGAGAGAGAGAGAGAGAGAGAAAGACCTGTTGCCTCCTGCACTCACCCCAACCCAGGCCAGAGATCGAACCTGCAGCTCAGGTACATGCCCTTGACCGGGAATCTAACCTGTAACCCTTCCATACTTGGGCCAACATGCTAACCAGTGACCAACACCATCCAGGGCCAGAATTGTACATTTTTAAAGAGTAAAATCTCTAGTCTGAAGATTATCTATATAGTATATATATAAAAGGCTACTAGTAAGTGTCCGTCCATCCAACCGGTCGGTATGATGTGCTCTGACCACCAAGGGGCCATTTAAAAATAAACGGCACCATGGGCCTGGCTCCAACAAACCAACACTTGGCTTCCCCCAAGTGCGACACAGGCCCCGCCAAAGCGACACCCCACCAAATTGCAGCCAACGCTGCCAAGACCCAATGGCACAAAATGCGGCCGACAGCCCAGCCCAGCTCCCCAACCCAGCCCGGAAACAGTCACTGTGGGTGCTGGGTAATGATGTCACGTAGCAACATCGGGCTTCCTCTCCCTAGCGACTAGCTTCCTTGGAGTTTCTTCAGCCCAGGAACCTGACTTGCTTTATAGCCAGAGGCAAACATTTTACAGTTTAACCAAACGTTTGTGAAGCATTTTCCTGTGCCTCATCCCCTTTGATCCTCACAGAACTCCTGGAGTAGGTAGACAGGAGACTCAGTGGAATCCTATTTTATTTTTAAAAAAATATTTGTTATTGATTTTTTACAGAGAGGAAGGGAGAGGGATAGAGAGTTAGAAACATCCACGAGAGAGAAACATCGATCAGCTGCCTCCTTCACGCCCCCTACTGGGCATGTGCCCACAACCAAGGTACATGCCCTTGACCGAAATCAACCTGGGACCCTTCAGTCCACAGGCCAACGCTCTATCCACTGAGCAAAACCGGTTAGGGCCTATTTTCTTTTCATTAGCAAGACGTGAATAGCGATATTAAAATATTTCTTCTAATTAATTTCCTTTCCATGTGCACGAATTCGTGCACCGGGACACTAGTACCTCAATAAAAATAAAAAGTATTAATACACTGAGATCTCCCCCATGCCCAGGCAGGGTGGTCAGCCTCGGGGCCAGCCCAGGGTTCTACGGAAAGCCGCCTGGACCTCCTTGTTCCGCAGGCAGTAGATGACAGGGTTGCACATGGGCGTGACCACCGTGTAGATGACAGACAACACCTTGTTGAGATCCATGGCTTCGATGCGGCTGGGACGGGCATAGATGAAGAGAGTGGCCGAGTAGAAGATCCCCACCACCGCTAGGTGAGAGGCGCAGGTGGAGAAGGCTTTGCGGCGGGCGGTGGCGGACGGCATGCAGAGCACCGCCCTCCCAATGGCCACATAGGAGGCGCCGGCCGCCAGGAGGGAACCCCAGAGGATGACGATGGCGGAGATGAAGTCCACCAGCTCAGTCAGGGCCACGTGGGTGCAGGACAGGTTGAGCAGAGGGGAGACGTCACAGAAGAAGTGGTTGAGGACGTTGGGGCCGCAGTAGGACAGGCTGGCGATGCACGAGGTCTTGACCACCGAGACCAGCAGCCCGCCCAGCCAGGAGGCCACGGCCAGGCCCAGGCACACCTGGGGCCTCATGAGCAGCGGGTAGCGGAGCGGGTGGCAGATGGCCGCGTAGCGGTCGTAGGCCATGGAGGCCAGGAGGGTGCACTCGGTGCAGATGAGGGCGATGAAGAAGAAGAGTTGGGTCATGCAGGCCGCGAAGGGCACGTGGCAGGGCCCGCCCCGCAGCCCCGCCAGCAGGCTGGGCGTGGTCACGGACACGTAGCACATCTCCAGGCAGCTCAGGTGGCCCAGGAAGAAGTACATGGGCTTGTGGAGCTCGCCGTGAGCGCAGACGAGGTAGACGATCAGCGTGTTCTCCAGGAGGGTGGCCAGGTAGAGGGCCAGGAAGACGGCAAACAGGACGTCCCTTACGTCTGGCCTCGTGGACAAACCCAGCAAGACAAACTCCTGTACTCGGGTCAGGTTGCCCAGCTCCGGGGGCCTCTGCATCTGAGAAAAAAAAAATACACCCATAAGGCCTAGCCAGTGTAGGTCAGTGGTTAGAGCGTCAGTCCTCCATCCAAAGGTTGAAGGGTTCAATTCCTGGCGAAGGGCATGCACCAGGGTTGCAGGTTTGATCCTTGGCCCTGGTCTGGGCGCGTGCAGGAGGCAACCAATCGATTTATCTCTCTTATATCAGTCTCTCTCTCTCTCCCTCCCTCCCTCTCTCTCTCTCTCTCTCCTCACTCCTTTCTGCTCTCCCTAAAAATAAATGGAAAAAATATCCTCGGGTGAGGATTAACCCTAAAAAACAAACACACCATATGTTGTAAATCTCCCTCTCTACACCTGGCATCGCCCTATACCCAGGCATTGTCTCACCTGAGTCAATGAAATAACCGCATCCGGTTGCTCTCCTCCCACCCTCGCCCTCCGCAGTCCTGATCCATGTAGGAGCCAGTGGGGTCTTTCAAAATAGCAGATAATATAGGGCCCGTCTCCTGATTAAAATGGTCAGATTTCCCCATTATTTTTAGAATGAACTTCATGTTCCTTATCATGGCTTTCAAGCCCCTGATTTTCGGATCCCTGCCTCTTGCTCCAGGTTTAATGCATGTCCTGGGTCCTCTTCTCCTATTCATGGGCACCCTTTCCCAAATGCCCCGAAGTACTTCAGGCCTAAAAGAATCCCCACATTGCCCTGGCCTGGTGACTCGGTGGTTAGTCCAACGCCCCATGCAACAAGAGGTTATGGGTTCGATTCCTAGTCAGGGCACATACCTAGGTTGCAGGCTTGATTCTTGGTTGGGGCATGGACAGGAGGCAACAGATAGATATTTCTCTCTCTCTCTCGTCCTTTCTCTCTCTCTAAAAAGAAACAACAATCAGTAAAAATACAATTCTACACTGAACTTTGGTGGTTCTGTGTATGTTGAAGTAGAGAAAAATCTATTCCAGGATTTCCCCACTGACTTGATGTCATTTACTGAAATTTGCCACATCTATTAGCAAAGAAAGTGAGCTATGGTGATTTTCTAGAAAAAGGAAATTTCATTCCTGATTTCTTCTACAAAGGACTATATCCCACCCCCACCCCCAGTTTTCATTATAAAGATGGAGACAACATTTATTGCATATATCTATGTCCCGGGTGGGTCCTTTTAATAAAACATTTTATACAATTTCAATACCCTGCAATATAGCCACCACTTTCTTTTTTATTAAAAACAAAACCACCAAGATTTCCAGAGGCTAAAAGTATGAGACTGCGTTGTTTAGGAATCATGCCTTTGGTCTGCGTGAGAAAAGATTAAGTGAAGCCCCAAGGTTAATAGCATTTAAAAAAAAAAAAAAGCATTGTCCACAGTATTACAGATGTCCCACATTTTCCCCTCATTTGACCCCCTCCACTTAAACCCTGGACAATGCAGGCCTTCCCCATACTATTGTCTGTGTCCATGGGCTATGCCTATCTATCTATATATAAAAGCCTAAGCGACCAGATGACCGGTCACTATGACGTGCACTGACCATCAGGAGGCAGACACTCAACTCAGGACCTGCCCTGTGGTGGTCTATGCACTCCCACAGCCAACCTCCTGCGGCCCCTCCCCACAGCCAACCTCCCTTAGCCCCAATTGGCCCCGATCAACTGTCAGGCAGAGGGTCCCCACCCATGCACGAATTTGTGCACCGGGCCTCTAGTATGCATTTAAGTTCTTTGGTTAGTCTTTTCCCATCCCCTCCACCCCCACCCCCTCTGAGATCTGTCCGTCTGTTCTATGCATCATCTGTCTGCACCTATTTTATTCATAGGTTTACTGTGTTCATGAAATTCCACATATAAGTGATATCCTGCGATGTTTGTCTCTCCCTAAATGGCTAAAGTCGCTGACCATGTTCAACTCTGTCCCCTTCAGCCCAATGGCTTTTGGCGCTGTCCGAGGTGCTGAAACGAACCCCTCACTGAGCCCGCCCCGCGGGGGCGCTGTCCGTGGTGCTGAACGCGCCTGCTGCCTGAGCTCCCCTGGGCTCCCAGGGACAACTCCTCCACTGCCCTCTTCCCTGGGCGCTTCCCTTCCCTAATCGGACTTTGCTCTTCCGCGACCCACTTCCTCTCTGGTCCTGCTTCTGTTCCTAAATCCTCTCTCTGCCCCTGGGCCAGCCTCGACCGCGCTGTGAAGTCTCACAGCCAGTCAGTCAGCTTCGGTGCCAGAGAGGTGCTTATGGCTTCTCTCGAGTCAGAAGCAATCTGTTTAATCCCAAAAGCCACATTGGAAATTTTCAGCCGAGGGTCAGGGCGCACAGCCACTGTTTAGGGTTTTTGTTTTGTCCCATAGACATTTATCGAGCATGAACAATGTACTGAGCACTGAGCTAGGCACAGAGGGGGCATCGAGATAGACAAGATATTGGGGGTGTCTATCTAATGCTTTTTATTGTTGAAAGTATTGCATATGTCTCCCATTTTCTCCCTTTTTACACCACATTCCCCAACCTCCAACCCACCCCCGGTCTTCCCCATACTATTGTCTGTGTCCATGGGCTATGCATGTATGCATATACTTTCTTTGGTTAATCTCTTCCCGCCCCCCTCCCTCTACTGTCTGTTATTCTGTTCCAGGCATCCATACCTCTGGACCTATTTTGTTCCTCATTTTATTTTGCCCATTAGATTCCACATATACATGAGATCCTGTGGGTATTTGTCTTTCCCTGACTGGGTTATCTCACTTATCTGATGCTTTCTTATTAGGTGAACTTGGACATGTTATGCTCAATAGCCTTTTCTGAGAAAAAAAAAGATGGCGGTAACTATTTTCATCTCAAATTCTGTAATATCTCCACTGTTGTTGTTTTTTATGCACATATTATTAAAATTGAATGTATTGGCTTGACACTGGTTAACAGAATTATACAGGTCGCAGGTGCAAAATACTACAACATATCATCCGTACACTGTATAGTGTGTTCAGCACCCCAAGTCAAGTCTCCATCCATCACCATTTACCCCACCTATACCCTGCTCCACCTCACCCCATTTCCCATTCCCCCAGCAATGTCCATGTTCTTCTTCTCATTATTTTCTTTTTTTTTTTTTGCTCAAGCCCTCCACACCCCCATCCCCACCCCCAACTGCTGTCAGCCTGCTCTCTATGAGTATGGCTTTATTTTGCGTGTTAGCTCATTTTGTTCATCAGATTCCACAAGTGAGTGAAATCACATGGTACTTGTCTTTCTCGGACTGACTGACTTCACTTAGCATACTGCTCTCCAGGCCCACCCAGGTCCACTATTGGTTCTGAACACAGGATCTGTCACTGAACAGCTGTGATAACTTGGACAAGTTACATATAGAATTTATTTCCATATGTGCAAGTTGGAGATGATTTGATGACTGATAGTGCTATCATGTGCCACGTTTATGGCCCATGACAAATAATCAATATTAGCTATTATTATTAAGCAGTGTGCCATACACACCGATGTATCATCTTTAGGATATGTGCATTATATCTTTCGTTGTTGTTGTTGTTTCTCACTCAAATATTTCTTCCATTGATTTTTTAAAGTGAGAATAGAAGGAAGAGAAAGGGGAGGGATGGAGGGAGAGACAGAGAGAGACAGAGAGAGAGATCAATGTGAGAGAGAGACACATTGATTGGTTGCCTCCCACATGCACCCCAACCAGGACTGGAGATCAAACCTGCAACCAAACTTCATGCCCTTGACTGGGAATCAAAGCCTCGACCCTTTAGGGCATGGGCTTGTGCTCTAACCACTGAGTGACACCAGCTAGGACTATGATCTGTACATTATTTCATTAATCCAGGTTGTAGCCATCTTGTGAGTGAACTATTATCCCATGCGTGGTTTTCTTTTCAGAAGAGGAATGAAAGCTCTGAGAGGTGAAGAAACTTGACTAAGGCCACATAGGTAGGGGCAAATCTTCCCGCCACACACGGAACTATCTGATTCAGAAGCCAGAGGTCATTTTTCTAGACTCTGCTGCCTCTCTGTCGGGAAGACATCCCAGGTGTCTGAATCTGTACAGTGTTGCTATGCTTTGGCCTGACTTCCAAGCCAGTTCAGAACTGGCGTATTAATCTAATCCTTTCTAACGGAGAAGGCCATGATGCAACCAACAAGGCAGGGTAGAGGCCTGAGGAATTAGTATTTACTTTGAGAAGGAAGGACTGGGAAAACCTCACCTAGAACCTGACATTTTAATCGACCCTTGAAGGACTCGTAGAAATTGGAAAGTTAGAAAATGAGCAGAGGGGCGGGCAGCCCAGGAAGAAGGAACGGCACCAGCACAGACAGAAAGCTGTGAGCTCGCCTTGGCCAAAGTCACTCAGAGAGTTGGGAACTTCAGCCCAGGTTTTCAGCTCTCAACCCAGCCCTTCCTTTTCAGTTATCCCAGGGAGACATCTTGGTGTAACAGAAAGAATTCAGGGCCCTGGCTGGGTGGCTCAGTTAGTTAGAGCGTTGTCCCAAACACCCAGGGTGCAGGGTTAACCCCTCCCTGGCCAGGGCACATACAAGAAGCAACCAATGAATGCATAAATAAAAGGGACAACAAATCTCTCTCTCTCTCTCTCTCTCTCTCTCTCTCCCTCCCTCCCTCTCTAAAATCAATTTTTAATCATAGAATTCAAGCTTTGGAATCACGTGGACCTGAACTCCAAATCCAAATCCTCTACTGCCTACTCATATGAAATCAAGCATCACTCTTACTCTTTCCAACAGCATGGGTGGTCCTGGAGATTATTATGCTAAGCAAAATAAGCCAAAGCAACAAATTCCATGTAATCTCACTTATTTGTGGAATCCAGTGAACAAAATAAACTGACAAATGAAATAGAACCAGAGGCGTGGATACATGGAACAGACTGTCAGCTGTCAGAGGGAAGGGAGGGAGAAGGACTGGATTAAAGAAGCTGAAGGGATTAGCCAAAGGACATGTACGCATAGATTATGGTCACAGACAACAGTGTGGTGATGGCCAGAGAGAATGGGGGGTGTGGGCTGGATGGAGGTTGGAAAAGGGGGAAGTGAGGGACATCTGCAATACTGTCATCAATAAAATAAAACAAAAACATCACATTTTAAATATCACGCATTTTGTACTTCCTCTTACCGACCTTTAGCCTCTCCATCTGTCAAATAGGAGCTGTCTTTACAACTGTACCTTAGGATTATTGAGAGGATCGAAGGAGATAATACAAGGAGAGCACTCAGAGGATGTGTGTTACAAATACCATTTCCTTTCTTTCCGTCTTGATGAAAAGTCCTTTCCCTCGGCCCCCAAATGAGGTACCCGGCCTCCTTACCTGAATAGTTGCATGAAACGGGTCTATCAGAATGGATACAGTTGGACTCCTTTCTTTCTTAGGGTCTCTGGTCAGTGACGGGGTGGCCGGAACATCCACTCAAGGATAGAATTTTCAGGAATGGAGCCCGAGAGTTCAGTAGTCAGAAGACAAGACCAGTGTGAGCACATGGCCCACCTGGAGGGCGCTGTCCGTGGTCCTGAAACGGAGTCCCCCCTCCAGAACCGCCTCACACTTTCACGCACAGCATACTCTGAACTGGGGTGTGGTCTGGGTGCTACCGCGTTGCGTCCTCCCGTCCTCACAGCCAGAGAAGTTGGCTTAAACCAACGCTCAGGATCTCTAAGACCTCGCTCCTAGGTCTCTGTGGAATTAAAGAACAGATGGGGAAATTTTTTTTTCCCTTCTGCATCCCTATTGGGCAAAGGCACACCTAATTTGGAATCCATCTTTAGGCCATATCGATAAGCATGCATTGATACCCTACTGTGTGCTAGAATGTACTCTGCATGATGGGAACACAAAAATATATCTGACTTCATGTCTCTACTTCAACGTTCTGTGGCAAAGGTGGATATGGAGACAGAGGAGGACCAGAGGTTGGGGAAGGAGATGAGTCTGGTCCAAGGACTTATAGGAAACTTTCAGGATAATACACTCACCAAGCTGAGGTTTCAGGAATCCTTCTAAGATGAGCTTCCCTTGATACAGGCAATAAACACTCCATAAGTACAACAGGCACATGCTCGGGCATCTGCACAATTTTTTTATTATTTATTTATTTGAGAGATAGAGAGAAAAAGAGAAACATCGATTCGTTGTTCCACTTATTTATACATTCATTGGTGGATTCTTTTTTGTCGTTGCTGTTTTTGTTAACCCTCACCCAAGAATATTTTCCCCTTTGATTTTTAGAGAGAGTGTAAGGGTGGGAGAGAGAGAAACATTTAATTGGTTGCCTCCTGCATGCCCCCTACTGGGGATCTGGGCCAAAACCTAGGCATATGCCCTGACGCAGAATCGAACTGTGACCTCTTGGTTCCTGGGTGGACACGTAACCACTAAGCCACACAGGCCAGGCATTCTTAGCCATGTTTAAGTGTACAGGTCACAGACATTAAGCACACTCACATTGTTGTGCAACCATCACCACCTTCTGTGTACAGAACTATTCATGCTGGAAAATTGGAACTCTGCCCCCATTAAACCAAATTCCCCATGCTCCCCATCTCCAGACCCTGGACCCCACCCTTGTACTTTCTGTCTCTATGAATTTGACTGCTCTAGGGACCTCGTCTAAGTGGAATCATACAGTATTTTTCTTCCTGTGACCGGCTTATGTCACTTCCCATAATGTCCTCAAGATTCATTCATGCTGCTGCATTTGTCAGAATTTCTTTCCTTTTTAAGGCTGAGTAATATTCCACTGTGTGGATGGAACGCGTTTTTTTTTTTGCCTTTATTACTTTATTTTCATTGTATGTTATTTTTTAAACCTTTAGTGTTGAAAGTATTATAGATATTCCCTTGTTTTTCCCCATTGCCTCCCTCCACCTGGTTCCCACCCTGCCCCAGGCCTTCACCACCCTATTGTCGTGTCCATAGGTAATGTGTATATGCATAAAAGTTCTTTGGTTAATATCCTCAGGGGAGGCAAAAAAAAAAAAAACCCTACCCGGTTTGGCTCAGTGGATAGAGTGTCGGCCTGCGGACTGAAAGGTCCCAGGTTCGATTCCGGTCAAGGGCATGTACCTTGGTTGCGGGCACATCCTCAGTAGGGAGTGTGCAGGAGGCAGCTGATCGATGTTTCTCTCTCATCGATGTTTCTAACTCTCTATCCCTCTCCCTTCCTCTTTGTAAAAATATCAATAAAATATATTTTAAAAAAAACAAAACAAAACAAAAAGTTCTTTGGTTAATCTCTCCCTGCGCCCTTTCCTTCTGAGATTCATCTGTCTGTTCCATGTTTCCATGCCTCTGGTTCTATTTTATTTATCGGTTTATTTTGTTCATTAGATTCTTTGTTCATTTATTTTTAGTTTTAGATTCAATTGTTGATAGATATGCATTTATTGCCATTTTATTATTCAAATTTTTGATCTTTAAAAAAATTTTCTTCTTAAAGAAGACCTATGTAATACTGGTTTGGTGGAGATGAACTCCTTTAGCTTTCTTTTGTCTGGGAAGCTCTTTATATGTCCTTTGATTCTAAATGATAGTTTTGCTGGGTAGAATAATCTTGGTTGTAGGTCCTTGCTTTTTATCACTTTGAATATTTCTTGCCAATCCCTTCTGGTCTGCAAAATTTCTGTTGAGAAATCAGCTGACGGTCTTATGGGAGCTCACTTGTAGGTAACTAATTGCTTTTCTCTAGCTGCTTTAAAGATTCTCTCTTTGTCTTTAACCTTTGGTTTTAATTATGATGTGTCTTGGTATGGATCTTTTTGGGTTCATCTTATTTGGGACTCTGAGCTTCCTGGACTTATATGTCTGTTTCCTTCACCAGGTTAGGGAAATTTTCCATCGTTATTTCTTTTACATAAGTTTTCAATTTCTTGCTTTCTCTCTTTTCCTTCTGGCACCCTTCTTGCTTCCTCCCTTCTCCTTCTGGCACCCCCATGATGCAAATGTTGGTACATTTGAAGTTGTTCCAGAGGCTCCTTACACTATCTTCATATGTTTTTATTAATTTTTAGACAGAGGAAGAAGGATAGAGGGGTGCTTGTGGGATGCAACCAACTGATGTTTCTCTCCCTCTCGCCTCCCTCTCTTCCACTCTCTCTAAAAATCAATGGAAAAAATATCATGGAGTGAGGATTTTTTTAAACAATGCTTGGCACAGCCCTGGCCAGGCGAGGCTCACTTAGTTGAGCATGATCCCAGATTGGAGCACATGCCTGGGTTGTGGGCTCTATGTTTCTCTCTCTCTCTCTCTCTCTCTCTCTCTCTCTCTCTCTCTCTCCCTCTCCCTTCCTTTCTCTAAAAAAGTCAGTAAAAACGTATTTTTTTAAATGTTTGGCACATAAAAAACTCTGTATAAAGTGTTACCTATTATATCTGGGTGACCATAAAAAAAATAACGTCTTGCCCAGCCAGTGTGGCTCATTGGTTGAGCATGGATCCAGGAACTAAGAGGTCACTGGTTGCATTCCTGGTCTGGGCACATGCTCCGGTTGTTGGCTTAATCCGCAGTAGGGGGTGTGCAGGATGCAGCCAATCGATGATGTTCTCTCTCATTGAATGGTCTCACATTGGATGGGACCAGAAACCCTAAGAGTCCATGCCTGGCATTCCTCATTAATTTCTTCCTGACACTGATTCTATGGGGCCTGTCTTTTGCCCTTTATCAGGAATCGGCAAACTATGGCCACTGCTAAAAATGGTCTTCATGTTATTATGAAGTGGTGGTGGGGGGGGGATCAAGAGAATATTTTGTGACATGTGAGCATTACATAAGATTCAAATGTCAGTGTCTTTAGATAAAGGATTTGAGGATGTGTGTGTGTGTGTGTGTGGAGTTTTTTTTTTCTTTTTTAAAATATATTTTTATTGATTTCAGAGAGGAAGGGAAAGAGATAGAAACATCAATGATGTGAGGGAATCATTGATCAGCTGCCTCCTGCACGCCCCACACTGGGGAGCCCACAAACTGAGCATGTGCCCTTGACCGGAATAAAACCATGGCCTCCTGGTTCACAGATCGATGCTCAACCACTGAGCCACACCGGCCGGGCCATCCTCTTTTCTTAACAGTACATTTCTTAGGCCATTTTGGACCAGTTATCGGATCAAGAGTATCCATGCCTGATAAAAGGGAGGTCAGCTCCCCATTTTTTGACCAGTTGTCAATCAAAGTCATCCATGCCTGAAATAAGCTAGACAGCTTTCTCTAGTTTTTTTTTTTAATTTGTATTTGTTTATTATAAAGTGGGAGATGAAGGGAGGGAGAGAGAGAGATCTGTTGTTCCACTTATGCATTCATTGGTTGATTCTTGTATGTGCCCTGACCGGGGATCGAACCCCCAAGCTTGGCGTGTAGGGATGATGCTCTAACCAACTGAGCCACCCGGCCAGGGCTAGTTTTGTGTGGTATTTTGTATGAGAATTGCTTTATCGAAAATTTGGGAGAACACATTCTGTTCTCTCCCTGTCCTCTCTTTTATTTCCTCTCCCCTATCCCTCCACCCACCCCCCTCATTTCTGTCTTCCTCTCTCTGGCCAGTCTGTCCCTCCCTTTCTCGCCATGTGGCAGAGGTGCGTGTATTTGTGTATGTGGGGGGTCACGGAGTGCCCCCACCCGTGCATCCCCACCCGCACAACCAAACAGGAGCCCGGGGTCAGGGTGTACACGCCACTGCTGTGTCCCATTCTGCCACCTTTAAAAAAATGTATTGGGGTGACTGTACCTGGTTTGGCTCAGTGGATAGAGCGTCAGCCTGCGGACTGAAAGGTCCCAGGTTTGATTCCGGTCAAGGGCACATGCCCGGGTTGTGGGCTGGATCCCCAGTGGGGGACTTGCAGGAGGCAGCCGATCAATGATTCTCTCTCATCATGGATGTTTCTATCTCTCTCTCCCTCTCCCTTCCGCTCTGAAATCAATAAAAATATATTTTAAAAATAAATGTAACTTTAAAAATTGTATTGGGGCGATGTTGATTAATACACTTAGATGGGTTTCAGGTGTGCAGCTCTATAATGCATCTATAGATTGTAACATCTTTTCTTTCTTTCTTTTTTAATCCTCACCTGAGGATATATTGAGAGAGAGAGGGGGGGGGGGGGGGGGGAAATCACCTGAGGATATGTTGAGAGAGAGAGAGAAAGAGAGAGAGAGAGAGAGAGAGAGAGAGAGAGAGACAGAGAGAGAGAGAGACAGAGAGAGAGAGAGACAGAGACAGAGACAGAGAGAAACATCACCGGTTAACTCTCAAACACACCTCAACCGGGATCAAACCTGCAACCTTTTTTAAAAAATATGTTTTTATTGATTTCAGAGAGGAAGGGAGAGGGAGAGGGAGAGGGAGAGGGAGAGAAACATCAATGATGAGAGTGAATCATCGATTGGCTGCCTCCTGCAAGTCTCACACTGGGGATCGAGCACACAACCTGGGCATGTGCTCTGACCCTGAATCAAACCGTGACCTCCTGGTTCCTAGGTTGATGCTCAACCCCTGAGCCACGCCACGCGCCGGGCCAATGAACCTACAACCTTTGGGTGCACCGTGTAAGCACCGGCCGCCCTTTCTCTCTCTCTGTCTTCTGCTCTCCATCCTGGCCCCTCCGCGTGACTCTGCACGCCCTTCACTCCATGGGCCAAGCCCCGCTGACCTGGGGTCGCTGGCTGAGCTTCGGGAGCCTGGAGCCCCCACGTTCAGGGTCAGGGGCTTGGTCCATTTCGCTGGGAGGAGAGGATCCCACCCTCCCCAAGGGCTCTGTGTCCCTCACCTGTGAGAGCCTGGGGACCTCCTCCCT
>NW_005355638.1:517464-520851 GCF_000412655.1 Myotis brandtii
TGCCGCCAACATGCCCTCTGGGTCTCCCAATCCACTCAGAACCCCTCTTTCCCTGGCCCCCCCTCTCTCTCTGCTTTGGTACCCCACTTTCTTCCCTTTCTCCTTACCCCTGGTTTTTGTTGGTGGTGGTTTTGTTTTAATCCTCACCCAAGAGGTGAAAGGATATTTTTCCTCATTGGTTTTTAGAGAGTGAAAGGGAGAGGGGAGAGAGAGAGAGAGAGAGAGAGAGAGAGAGAGAGAGAGAGATTGGCTGCCTCCTGAACACCCCCAACGTGGGGCTGGGAGATTGAACCTGCAACCCAGGTGCGTGCCCTTGACTGGGAATCAAACTTATGACCCTCAGGTGCGCAGGCTGGTGCTCTAGCCACTGAACCAGCTGGCCAGGGCTATCCCTGGGTTGCGGGCTCCATCCCCAGTGTGGGGCCTGCAGGAGGCAGCCGATCCATGATTCTCTCTCATCATTGATGTTTCTCTTTAAAAATTGTATTGGGGCGATGTTGATTAATACACTTAGATGGGTTTCAGGTGTGCAGCTCTATAATGCATCTATAGATTGTAACATCTTTTCTTTCTTTCTTTTTTAATCCTCACCTGAGGATATATTGAGAGAGAGAGAGAGAGAGAGAGAGAGAGAGAGAGAGAGAGAGAAACATGGATGTAAGAGATAAACGTTGATTGGCTCCTCCCATACACGCCTCCGCCGGGAATTGAACCTGCAAACTTTTGGTGTGCAGGTGACACTCCAACCAAATGAGCCACCTGCCCAGGGCTAGAAAACAGTTGAAGAGTTTTAAGAAGGAAAGTGCTGTAATTTTTGTCTGAAAAGAACATTCTGGCTGATGTGTGGGAAATTAACTGGAGGAAGGCGAATGAGGTTGTAGGGAGACGAGTCAGGTGACCGGGCAATATTTCATACAAGAAATGATGACAGACTGAACTCAAGCATGGCAGTAGAAATGGAGCGTGGGCAGATCGAGAGCCACTGAAGAGTTTTAAGTAACATTCACATCATCAAAAGGACTTAGTCGTGGACTGAAAGAGGGGGGAAATGAGAGGGAGGTATCAAAAAATAACTCCTAGGTTTCTGGCCTGAGCAGCTGTCCTGTACGGTATTCCATTCAGCAAGACAGGGCGCCGTGGGAGAGGGGTTTAGATCTCCAGGGCAGTGTTGGGCACACTGAGCCTTCGGTCCGTGTGAATCAGCCAAGTGAAGATGCCAAATAGGCAGCTGAATATCGGGTCTGGAATTAAAGAGAGGTCCAGACTGAAATACAATATTAAGAGTCACTGGAGCCTGGCCAGTGTGGCTCAGTGGTTGAGCGTCAACCTATGAACTAGGAGGTCATGGTTTGATTCCCAGTCAGGGCACATGCCTGGGTTGCAGGCTCGATCCCCAGTGTGGAGAGTGCAGGAGGCAGCCGATCAATGCTCTCTCATCATTGATATTTCTATCTCTCTCCCTGACCTGGTCTCCAACTCAGGCCTCTTCCTACTGGATCAGGTCAACCTAGCCAGAAACACCAAGATGCAACTCATTTGCGGGCAAGTTTGCCCCAAGTTTAGTTCCACACACTATGAGAGCAGAAACCTGGGTCTGATTCCTGATACCAGTGACGAAGGATTTTGTTCTATCTAGTGTACATGCCCTTGACCGGAATCGAACCCGGGACCCTTCAGTCCGCAGGCCGACGCTCTGTCCACTGAGCCAAACCGGTTATGGCTGTATATATTTATTAAGCTTCACCCGGGGATATGTTTTTATTGATATTAGAGAGAGGAAGTGAGAGAGAGAGAGAGAGAAGAGAGAGAGAGGGAAAGAAACATTGATCAGCCCTGACCAGTTTGGCTCACTGGATAGAGCGTCGGCTAACGCTATCTTCGCACTCCTGGACCCAGGCGCTAGGGAGGGGAGGGGGCAGGGGCGCGGGGCGCTTTGGCAATCGCACCCGTTTTCAGGGTGACAAAGCCGCGTTCAGGAAAGCCGTGTCGGGTTCAAGTTTCTTCCTTGTGCTTCCGGAGCCCGTTTGTAAAAAATTGGGGGGCGGGGTTGGCGGGGGGCGCCTAAACCCGCATTTCCTGGACCCAAGGGACTGGGGACCCCAACCCGCTCACAGCGTGACAAAATATATATTTTTAAAAAAGTTGGCATATGAAGAAGGCATGTGTGATGGTTCAATGGGCAGCCTAGAGGGTACATAAAATAATGCGGTGCCTCACAATTCACAGCAGGTCGATGCTGGTGAAATACATTCCTCCTCCCATTCTGTGTTCACACGTCCCTCGCTTTCCAATGACCTAAAAATGCTCTATGCCCGTTTTCCTAGCGCACGAGGAAAGAATTTATGAAGGCGAACAGAATTCCTACAGGCGAAGCACTTTCAGAGAGCGGCTGGCCAGCGGTACATCCCGTGTACGCATCAAAGTCTTGTGCTCATCATACCTTTGTCATCTTCTTGGCTCTGGACCGAATCACATCCAATTCTGAGACAAATCACTTCCGTGGCTGAATGATGAACTGTGGGTTGCAAACACCAGCTCCCACCCTTTTGTGCTGTGTGGCTTGGGGTAAGTGACATAGCCTCTCCGGTCCTCAGACGCATTTTTTTTCTAAGCCTTTGGACTCTGAAACCTCCTGAGGTGGGAGAGTCCAGCCTGGCCCGTGTGGCTCAGTGGTTGAGCATTGACCTATGAACCAGGAGGTCACTGTTTGATTCCCGGTCAAGGGCACATGCCCAGGTTGCGGGCACGATCCCCAGTGGGGGGTGTGCAGGAGGCAGCCAATTAATGATTCTCTCTCATCATTGATGTTTCTATATCTCTCTCCCTCTCCGAAATATATTTTATTGATTTCCTCTCTGAAATCAATAAAATATATATTTTAAAAATTAATAAATAGCCCTACCTGGTTTAGCTCAGCAGATAGAGCATCGGCCTGCGGACTGAAGGGTCCCGGGTTCGATTCCAGCCAAGGACACATGCCCGGGTTGCAGCTTCCATCCCCAGTAGGAGGCGTGCAGGAGGCAGCCAATCAATGATTCTCATCATTGATTTCTATCTCTCTCTCCCACTCCCTTCCTCTCTGAAATAAATAAATAAATATTTTTTAAAAATAATAATAATTAATACAATATTTTTTTTAAAAAAGAGTCCAGCCCCCATAGGACTGGCCCCGCCCACCACCCTTTCCAGGCCGTGATGGGCGGAGCTCTAACCTGACAAGTCTAAGCCCCACCCTCAGTCGCCGCCCCTCCTAGGCTCCCTTGTGCAGATGCAAGGCCTTCTGGGAGTTGCAGTTTCCTTTATCCAGGCGCTGCGGCCCCTAGTCGCAGCGCAGACTGGCGCGCGACGCCTTCTGGGTGTTGTAGTTTTTGGAGCCGCGCGCGGGCT
>NW_005355638.1:521202-522462 GCF_000412655.1 Myotis brandtii
GGTCCCGGGGCGCGTGATGTGCGCACGCGCCGGTGGATGTGCGCGTGCCCGTGCCTGTGTGTGTCTCTTCACGTCCGTGACTCCAGCGGCGTGTGCATGTGACCCCGTGTGTTTGCACCTGCGTGACTCCGTGCAGGTGTGTAACCTGTCCCTGTCACTCCGCCTCGGAGTGTGAGCCTTTGCCCACGTGTCACTTTGCGTTTGCACACGCCTGATCCCCGTGGCGTGTGCATCAACGAGTGTGTGTCCATGCCCGTGTGACTTTGGGCACGTGTGCAGCTGTCCTGGGCGAAGGGGGCGTGGTTCCACGGGTGTGTCGGTGTGCAGTGTGGCCGCCAGCCTGCAGCCGGGCCCCCTGGGTGTGCCTGTGCCTTCTGCGCGTGACTCTGCGTGAGGAGGCCGGTGTGTGTCACCGCGCGCGCGCGTGCGTGTGTGTGTGCATGTGTAGCTGCGTGTGCATGTGCAAAGGTGACTGCAGGGCGCTCGGAGCCGTGCAGGTGTGCGAGACCTCGCCTCCCGTGCGTGGGGAGGACTGTACCACAGCTTAGGGAGGCTCGTGTAAGGGCGTGCAAGGCTGAGTTGGTGCCGTAACTGCCCCCCCGAGGTGTGATTGTGGGCAACTCCGTGCGTGTCTGTGGGACGTGATGTGTGTCTGTCTGCCTCTGAGCATGTCTGTCTCCCTTTCATTGCCTGTTTGTGACTTGACCCAAACTGTCATCAGTACAGAGGTTGAGACCCAGTGCGGGCCCTTCGCAGTGCAGAACAAATAGCAAACCTCTTTGATTTTTTTAAAAATTTATTTTATTGATTTTTTTACGGAGAGGAAGGGAGAGGGATAGAGAGTTAGAAACATCGATGAGAGAGACACATCCATCAGCTGCCTCCTGCACACCCCCCACTGGGGATGTGCCCGCAACCAAGGTACATGCTTTTGACCGGAATCAACCTGGGACCCTTTAGTCCGCAGGCTGACGCTCTATCTACCGAGCCAAACCGGTTAGGGCTGATTTTTAATTTGGTTTATTTTATCCAGATCTGGTTCTGAGAAGTGAAATCAAGGCAGCAGCGGGGGAGCAGGGATGGACGGCCTCCTGGCCACGGCCGCCTCCCGCCGCCCTGAGCTGGGAGAAGCCCGGGTGCACGAGGGTCACATCAAGGACCGGAAGGAAGACCAGGAGAGCAGTTTGCAGCCAGAGGCCCCTGAAGACGACCCCGCCGGGGACCGTGCGGACGACCGGGATGGGGTCCCAGGAGCCAGAC
>NW_005355638.1:523791-525454 GCF_000412655.1 Myotis brandtii
GCGCGGGGACCCCACCGCGCAGCCGTCACCCCCAACTGGGCCCCGGCGCTCGCCCCGGGGGAAGAAGCCTGTTAGCCCTAGTGACCCCGCAGAAAATTCCGGGGACCAGCAGAGTCAGAGCTGAGGGGTAACGGTGCCTCCCGCTCCAGGCACCGTGCTGAGTGCGCGCGCCTCCTCTCCAGCCTCATGGCACGGTCATCCCCTTGCTGCCTGTGAGGAAACCGAGGCTCAGAGAAGCTCGTGACTTGCCCAAGGCCACCCACGGAGGACGTCGCGGGGCTGGGGCTGCACCCTGCGTCTGCCCGACTCCCTGACACCCTTCCCCGCCCCCGCTCGGGCTCAGAATTATAAACGTGAGCCACCAACGCGGACCCGAAGAAGTATCTGTGGGTTTGGGGCTGGCCTTGTAATTGTTGATTTCGTGACTGAGCAGGCATTTGTTCGATAAATGAATAAAAGGTTTAGTCCCTTTGGTGAGGGCCTGGGAGGAGAGTGCCTTTTTTTTTTTTCTTTCTAGCATCTCCTGGACAAGTCTCAGCACACAGTACGTCCCCAAGAAGTGCTGGGTTACTGAATGAATAATTGCACATCCCACCACCAGCCCTGGGTGGTTCAGGGTTGGGGACAACAGAGCTGGTTCTTCCCTATGCCCCAGACAGCGCCCATCGCAGTTCTCAGCACGCAGTAGGTCCTCAGGAGGTATCAATTAATAGGCCAAGTAAATGAGTAAATAGCAGGTGAGCATCCTTAGCATCAGCCCTGGATCCCCTCAGAATCAAAGACCACACGTTCTGGTTCTTTCCGCTGACTCAAACTTTGCCAAGCCCAGGCCTCAGCACATAGTAGGTGCTCAAGAAGTGCCTGGTGAAATGAATAGTTGTACATCGCAGCATCAGTCCTGGAGTCATTTAGGGTTGGGGTCAATACAGCTGGTTGCTCCCTGTGCCACAGACATGGCCCAGCTCCGGTCTCAGCGCACAGTAGGTGCTCAGGAGATATAAATGAACAGGTCGGGTATGTGAATAATAGGTGAATATTCCTCAACGCCAGCCCTAACATCCCCTCAGGGTCATGGACCACACAGTCTGGCTCCTCCCTCTGGCCCAGACTTCACCCAGCTTGGGCCTCAGCACATAGTAGGTGCTCTGGGAATGCCGGGTGAATGAATGAGTGAAATGGAATCCTAGTTTACAGATAAGGGAATGCCGGGTGAATGAATGAATGAATGAGTGAAATGGAATCCTAGTTTACAGATATGGGGTCGAGACCCATCACCCAAGAGAACAGGAGAAACCCACCCCACAGCAGCGGGTCGGGGGCAGGGGCCAGCCTCTGCCACTCTAGGAGAGCCGACCTGATCATAGTGCGCAAGCGCAGAGGCTCGGAACGCTGCTATTGCGCAGGCGCGGGGCCGTTTCTGCAGGGCAGGGCTCCCACGCAGAATTCTGCTGCCCCCGGAGGCATGGCTGCTCGGATGGTCGCTGCCTCCCCTGGTGGCTCATTGCCCGGCTGTGACCCTGGTCCCGGCAGCGGAGGGGTGGGGGGGGTGATGGGAGTCTGCCCGTCCGCCTGCTGTGGGAGGCTGCGCCCCCTGGTGGAGGAGTTCGCACCAATCCTTGTTCCGGAGAAACGCAGGGGTTTCAGGGAAGCCAAGGGGAGCAGG
>NW_005355639.1:0-444 GCF_000412655.1 Myotis brandtii
AATAGTCCCACTGGAGTCATCTTCCAAAATAAAGACTTTCCCGCTATTATTGAATGGGTCCACCTAGGGCATTAGTCTTCTAAAACTGCTGTTACTTATGTAGAACTGATGGCTCAATTGATATCTCAGCTTAGAAAGCGTTGCAGGCAGCTTAGAGGAGAAGAACCAAAATGCATCTATCTTCGCCTCACTGGGAAGCAATTAGAAATGTTATTTCAGACTGATATAAATTGGCAAATTGGGTTAAGTGGATATTCAGGGGAACTTAGCTGTCACCTATTAAAAGATAAACTACTACAATTTTTATATTATACCCCCATTATTATACCAAAAAAGTACTAGGCAGGAACCTATCCCTGGAGCATTAACTGTTTTTACTGACGGGTCATCTAATGGGAAAGCCACCTATCATACAATAAATTCAGACCGAGTCATACTGACCAG
>NW_005355640.1:0-346 GCF_000412655.1 Myotis brandtii
AGGTGGCAGAGGCTTGGTGTGTGAGTCCTTGAGGAAATGATGGGATTCCCATGTGAAGAATGCGCAGCTGTTTTCCTGGAAGGATAGATGGCGTTGGGAGGTGAGGTCCCTCGGCCATGGGAGGAGGGAGGGTCAGTGGCCTCCCCGCCCCCCCCTGCTGTGCCTCTGTGCCCGTGCAGGGTTGACTTAGTTAGCCCATGACTCCCCAGGTGTTTGAGCATCTTGGGTGAGTCCCTCTGATGGGGTGGGTGGTGGATGTAAGCTTTGTCGAATGAATTGGTCGCTGCCATTGGAAAAGCTGGCATCCCCCATGGCTCCCCCCCCCCCCCCCCCCCCCCGCGGGCTT
>NW_005355640.1:3621-5203 GCF_000412655.1 Myotis brandtii
GTCCCCTCCGGGTATGCGCGAAGAAGTCTCCGCCCCAGAAGTTCCCGCCGTTGGAAATCCCGCCCAAAGTCCTTTAAAAGCCGGCGACTCCCCGGCCTGGTTTCTGTAGGCTTTTCGGCTGAGCCACGTGTTGTGCGGCTGATGGAATGGAAGTTTAATGCCTGAGCCGTGTGTCGTCGTGCGTTCTTCCTGGGGCAAGCGACCCACCCGTTGTCGGCTGAGGTAAGTGGTTAAGTTGTGTGGTGATGTTGTCGTCCCGTTGGTGTGGGAGCGGGTGCATGTCTTGTTTTTGGGTGCTTCCTTGTGCAGGCGGTGGCGTTTTTGGAGAGTGGTTTGAGTGGGTGGTGAGGGAGAGGTGTGTTTGGACGTGTGTGTGTTGTGGGTGTGTGGTGGAGCATGTAGGTGGGTGGTGTGTGCCGTGTTGGTGTCCCAGTGTGTTCCTGAGCTGACCAGGATGTTGTCCGGCCTGGGAGACTGTGTCCATGGGTCCTCCGTTGTGCGTGTGCAAGTGTCCTTAACGTAGTAGAATTGTACGAGCATGCGATGATCGTTTTCTAAAAGGTCTTTCAGACTTTGTTTCCCCTCCTACCCCCACCCCTCACCCCCAGTTTTCCATCCCTCTGTCCCTTCATCCCTGCCTGTGCTTCCAAGATGTTCCGTGTGAGAAGGTTGAGGGAAGGCCGATGTCCCCGCTGGCTGTTGGCTGTGGTGGAAGAGGCCAGGTTGGAGCCGTGGCAGTGTCCTCGGTGCCATAGGTTTTGATTGGGGGGGAGGGAGGGAGGGAGGGAGGGAGGCAGGCAGTGGAGTAGAGAAAGAAAGATGGATGTGAGAGATTGTTGAATTGTGATTGCTAATTTTGTAGACTGGTGTTGAGTGTTGTATGTGTTTGTTGTGAATGGTTGCAGGTGGGAGCCGTTAGGCCGATGCAGGTTGTGTGTGCTTGTGTGAGTCTGTGGGGTCCTCATGAAATGGTGGGTGTGGGGAAGATGGGTGTTGGTGAGTGTGTGGTGTGGTCCTTGGTGACGTGGTATTGTTAGGGTCGTCGTCTGGTCCCAGTGTTTGCACAGGACTCGTGTGGGCAGCAGTTGGAGGGAGCCGTGGCGGACTGGTGGAGGTGGCGGTGAGTTGTGCCAGCCCCGTGTCGGGTGCCGTGCAGGCGTGTGAGGCTCCCCGCTGGACAGTGTGTGGTGTGGTTTGGGTTCCTTCCTACTGTGTGTGGTGCAGGCTGCCATGGAAATGTTTTTTGTTTGTTTTTTTTTCAGGGCAAGTCATGTATGGAAGGTGGAAGTTCCTGTTTGTCCATCCACGGGAGGTTGTTGTTTGGAGCTTCCCTGTGCGGTGACCCAGCGTGTCCTTGGGCGGATGTGTTTGTGCCGTGAAGAGGTAAGAAGGTGTTGTGCTTCAGTGACGTGAGGTTCCGACAGCAGGAGCGTTTGCTGAGATGGCCATGTCGTGTTGTAGAGGATTTGAGCGTCATGGTATTGTTGTGGAGCCACATTTGCGAGAAGAAGACCACCGACTCCCATGAGGTCTTCAAGAGCAAGTGAGGATTTATCGAGTTGGCCAGCGAGTATAGTGACAG
>NW_005355641.1:0-811 GCF_000412655.1 Myotis brandtii
TTGACAAAATCCAACACCCGTTCTTGATAAAAACTCTTAGCAAAGTGGGAATAGCAGTGATTCTCAACCTTAGTAATGTCGCTACCCTTTAATACAGTTCCTCATGTTGTGGTGACCCCCAACCATAAAATTATTTTCCTTGCTACTTCATAATTGTAATTTTGCTACTGTTATGAATCGTAATGTAATTATATATGTGTTTTCCGATGGTCTTAGGCAACACCTGTGAGTCATTCGACACCCAAAGGGGTCGCAACCCACAGGTTGAGAAACACTGGAATAGAAGGATCATACCTCAACATAATAAAAGCCATATATGACAAACCCACAGCCAACAACATACTCAATGGGCAAAAACTAAAACCATTTCCCCTAAGAACAGGAACAAGACAGGGATGCCCACTCTACTGGAAGTCCTAGCCACAGCGTTCAGACAAGAAGAAATAAAAAACATCCAAATTGGAAAGGAGGAAGTAAAACTCTCATTATTCTCAGACGATATGATATTGTACACAGAAAACCCTAAAGACTCCACCACAAAAACTACTAGAGTTAATAAAAGAATTTGGAAATGTAGCAGGATACAAAAATCAATACCCAAATATCGATGGCTTCCCTCCCACCCCTCCCCCCATGGCTTTTTTTTACACCAATAATGAATTCTCAGAAAAGGAAACTAAACAAACAATCCCATTTACCATTGCAACAAACAAATGAAGATACTTAGGAATAAACTTAACCAAAGAGGCAAAAGACTTGTATTCGCAAAACTACAGGACACTGAAAAAAGAGATGGAGGAAGATATAAACA
>NW_005355642.1:0-468 GCF_000412655.1 Myotis brandtii
ACAAAACAAATTTTTAAATAAAAGGTGCTGAGCTTTAAAAGTCCTTGAAGAAATAAATATGCATCAAACCACAGGGTTGGTACCAATACTTACACTGAATAATGAACATGAAAACGGCAGGAAACACAAAGGGTGGGCAGGGATGGGAACCCACCAGGACCCTTGAACCAGGCAAAGTCGAGGAAATGCTGAGGCCACTGGGAATCTGCTCAGTAGAGTCTTTGATAAATGAGCTCCCTCAAGAGCCGTGGTCGGGTGTCCCATTGGGCTGTTCAGAGACAGACTCCCAGGGACAGATCCTGGGTCCCGCCCTCCCTGAGCAGGAATCAGACCATCAGACACATGAGACCCTGAGGCTCAGGTGAGACCTCAGACACTGCTGACCAGCCTCCTGAAACCTGGACGCCCCGTGAGGCCTCATTCTGGGGAGACGCAGAACCAGGCCCAGGGTGGGGCTGTTTCCTTGCT
>NW_005355642.1:564-819 GCF_000412655.1 Myotis brandtii
GCCCTCAGAGCAGACGCCATGACGTCCATCCTCTCTGCTCTTCTCTGCCTCGGTCAGTTTTGGACATGGGGAGGGGGGAGCTGCATCCTTTGTTTATGGGGAACCTCAGGCTCAGGCAGCTTGAGTGGACGGGGCCGTGATGGGAAGGGAATCAGCTCCGACGTCCGGGTGCAAATCTCTCATAGGGTCTCTCTTCCAGGGCTGAGTCTGGACCAGACGACCCGTGTGCAGGCAGGTGAGTCCTCCCCAGGCTCC
>NW_005355643.1:0-1090 GCF_000412655.1 Myotis brandtii
ATAGACCTAGAACAAACTCTCCAAAAATTCATATGGATTAGCCATGGCAATCCTGAGAAAGAAGAACAAAGTTAGAGGGGTCACAATACCAGATATCAAGTTATATTACAAAGCCACTGTTCTCAAAACTGCCTGGTACTGGCACAAGAACAGACATACAGACCAATAGAACAGAGCAGAGAACCCAGAAATCAACTCAAGCCATTACAATCAATTAATACTTCACAAAGGAGGCAAGAGCATACAATGGAGTTAAGACAGTCTCTTCAATAAATGGTGTTGGGAAAATTGGGCAGATACATGCAAAAAAAAAAAAAAAAAGAAAAAAAGAAACTAGACCACCAACTTATACCATACACAAAAATAATCTCAAAATGGATAAAGGACTTAAACATAAGATGGGAAACCTTAAAAAGCTTAGAAGAAACCATAGGCAGCAAAATAGAAGACATATTGTATATCGTAGAAATATCTTTACCAACACAACTCCTAGGACAATGGAGACTAAGGAGAAAATAGACAAAGGGGACTAGATCAAAATAAAAAGCTTCTGCACAGTAAAAGAAACCATCAACAAAACAACAAGAAAGCCCACTGCATGGGAGAACATATTTGCCAATGTTATCTCTAATAAGGGTTTAATCTCCAAAATTTACAGGGAACTCATATAACTTAACAAAAGGAAGATAATCAATCCAATAAAAAAAATGGGCAACAGTCCTAAATAGACACTTTTTGAAAGTGGACATGCAGAAGGCCAGGAGACATGAAAACATGCTCAAAGTCACTAATCATCCAAGAGATGCAAATCAAAACAACAATGAGGTACCATCTCACACCTGTCAGAATGACTATCATCAACAAATCAACCAATGACAAGTACTGGCGAGAATGTGGAGAAAAAAGAACCTTCGTGCACTGCTGGTGGGAATGCAGACTGGTGCAGCCACTGTGGAGAACAGTATGGAGTTTCCTCAAAAAGTTTAAAATGGATCTCCCATTTGACCCAGTGATCCCACTTCTAGGACTATATCCCAAGAAATCAGAAAAACCAATAAGAAAGGATATATGCACCCCTACGTTCATAGCA
>NW_005355644.1:0-699 GCF_000412655.1 Myotis brandtii
AGCTCAGAAAGAAAACAGCCACACAAAAAAAGAAATGTCTACAAACTGCCGGAGTCTATTTATGGTCTTTACTAGCTGATTATAGACAAAGATCCCCAAAAGTTAGTAACCTTGAAGCCCTAGAAAAGGTCAGGGCTGTGCACCACCCAGTTAATCTAGATACCACCCATTTAATCTAGATAATGAAGCAACCTCCCTACCTTTTATCATGTAAATCCTTATTGATAAGATAGTCTGCCTATTACTGGAAATTGCCTGTGTGTGAGCTAATCTATGTGTCATTGAAACCTCCTTACCCTAGGGCTACCCCAGATCAAATAAAAGGTTGGAGCGGCCTGAGCATTGGTGGAAGTCCTTCTGGACTTGCCCGCCTGGCTGCTCCCCAACTCCAAATTGTCTCTTTTCTCTCTCATTTGTGTGCGGCTCCTCTTCCAGACCCCAAACCCTGAACCACGCAGAACGTGGAGGGAAAACATACTCGACAACAAACAAGTACCTTTCAATAATAACTTTAAATGTGAATGAACTAAATGCTCCAACCAAAAGACATCGAGTGGCTGAATGGATAAAAAAACATGACCCATACATTTGCTGTCTACAAGAGACCCACCTCACAAGAAGGGACTCACACAGACTGAAAGTGAAAGGATAAAAAAATATCTTCCAGGCAAATGAAAATGAAAAAAAAGCTGGGGTAGC
>NW_005355645.1:0-419 GCF_000412655.1 Myotis brandtii
TAGTAAATAGAGCCGTTCTATCTTTATGGCCTTTTTGCGATCACCGGGATTAGAGGTAGAAAGCTGAGAAATTATGAGAATACTGATAATGTTTACAATTCCAGCTACTTTAGATGGTGTTTTTCCGAAGAAAGTGCTTTCAAACATTAAGAATTGCTGTTTCTAGAGCTCAGAAATTGTGTATAAAGCCATTAAAAAAGAGAATACTGTTTATATTTACAATTGATGCCGAATTGCCTGGCGTTCTCTGAATGACACAGTATAAATCCTGAAGATTCATGAATATACTTCTAAGAAAACTGGCTTATTTTGGTAAACCTCTTAGGATACAGAAAGATACTCACGGGAAAGGATTAGAAACATGTAAGAAACACTTGAAATACTAGTAAATAGAGCCGTTCTATCTTTATGGCCTTTTT
>NW_005355645.1:552-851 GCF_000412655.1 Myotis brandtii
AATTGCTGTTTCTAGAGCTCAGAATTTGTGTATAAAGTGGTTAAATGAAGAGAACACTGTTTATACTTGCGGTTACTTTACATGGTGTTTTTCCTTAGAAAGTGCTTTCAAACATTAAGAATTGCTGTTTCTAGAGCTCAGAAATTGTTTTTAAACCCTTAAAAGAAGAGAATACTTTTTATATTTACAATTGCAGCCGAATTGCCTGGCGTTCTCCGAATGACACTGTTTAAATCCTGAAGATTCCTGAATATAGTTCTAAAAAACTGGCTAATTTTGATAAACCTCTTAGGATACAG
>NW_005355646.1:0-757 GCF_000412655.1 Myotis brandtii
TTCTTTCTCAAGAAGATGTATTCATTTTATTGAGTTGCGAATATTGTACCAGCTCGCATCCCTGGTATAAATACCACTTGGTCATGATGTATGATCTTTTTAATGTTTTGATGGATCCAATTTGCTAATATTTTGTTGAGGATTTTAGTGTCTATGTTCATCAGGACTATAGGCCTGTAATTCTCTTTCATTGTAGTGTCTTATCTGGTTTTGGAATTAGGATAATACTTGCCTCATAAAAAAAGCTTGGAAGTGCTCCTTTTTCTTGGAATTTTGGAATAGTTTGAGGAGGATAGTTTTTAGTTGTTCTTTGAATATTTGGTAAAACACCCCTGCAAAGCTATTTGCTGGGAGTTTTTGATTGCTGCATCTATTTTATCAGCTATTATTGGCCTATTTAGATTGTCTGATTCTTCCTGATTCAGTATTAGGAGCCTGTATTTTTTTTTTAGGAATATGTCCATTTCACCCACAATTGTCAAGCTTGTTGGCATGTAATTGTTCATAATATTTTCTTACAATCCTTTGTATTTCTTTGGTGTCAGTTGTCTCTTCACAGTTTTCATTTCTGCTTTTATTGATTTGCGTTCTCTTTCTTTGTTTATTCATGAATCTAGCTGATGGTTCATCAATCTTGTTTATCTTTTCAAAGAACCAGCTCTTGGTTTCAATTATTTTTTTTCTTTTTTCTTTTCTTTTTTTTGGGTATCTATGACATTCATTTCTGCTGTCATCTTTATTATTTAATTTCTTTTAA
>NW_005355647.1:0-770 GCF_000412655.1 Myotis brandtii
AAGCAACACTCAGCTTCCCTCAAGTGGGACACAGGCCTCGCCACCATCCTGGAGTAACAGCCCGCCAAAGCATAGCCAATGCTGCTGAGACCCCATGGTGCAAAATGCAGCCCACAGCCCAGCCCAGAAATGGTCACTGTGGGTGCCAGGTAATGATGTCACATAGCAACGCCCAGCTTCCTATCCCTAGTGATTAGCCTCCTTGGAGTTTCTTCAGCCCAGGAACAGGACTTGCTTTATAGCCAGGTGCAAACATTTCATACTTTAACCAAATGTCTGTGAAGTGTTTTTCCCGTGCCTCATCTCATTTGATCCTCACAGAATTCCTGAATAGGTAGATAGGAGACTCAGAATCCTATTTTCTTTCCATTAGCTGTAAAACAGAGATTTAGAAAATTTAGAAACTTGACCTGACTGAAAAGAAGTATGAAATGGTGGACCTTGAAAATGATTTCAGGTTTCCTCACTGTGCAGAATATAGTCAAACACTGCTGCAGTTAAATCATTTACCCTTTGTTATCCCTGCGTGACCTACAATAATAATCTGCTTTGTGTTGATATTTACTGCTGTGTTGCTGACAATTACCTGAAAGAGAAGTTGGGGTGCTTCACTGAGCTGGAAAAAGTTTAGCTACATCAGAAATCAGGTCTAATTAAGCAAGTTTATTCTCTATATATAAAAGGCTAAGTTGACTCATGCATGTGCAACATATATAAAGCTCTCGCTGGCGGTACCAATCGCACACATGTGTTTCGATCTGTCATTGTCA
>NW_005355648.1:0-1117 GCF_000412655.1 Myotis brandtii
GAAAAGAAAAGAAAAAAGAAAGAAAAGAAAAAAGAAAAAGGAAGACACTGAGGGGAGAGCTCTGGGAAGGCAGCCCGAGCTCTCAGAGGGAGAGGATTTGCAGCAACGAGGGAGCTGCAGGGACTGTGGCTGCCTCCTCCTTGTGTGCACTTCTCGGATCCAACACAGCCATCAGCTACAGCCATGTTTAAATAAGCCCCAAAAGGTGGGAAGTGGAACAAAGAAGAATGAAAAGCAAAGGGAATAAATGATCAATAGGTTATTGATTAGAAGCCTATATGCAAATGATCCATACTAACATTAAGTGCACACAATCTAAACACATTAATTAAAAATCAGAGATTGTCAGGCTGTATTAAAAATAAATGTGCGGACTATAAGAAACTCAATATGTAGTTATTTATGCGAGTTACGTTATATACAAGATACAGAGTAAGACAGGAAAGACAAATTCCAGGACGACTTATTCGCTCATTCACTCATTTACTCGGTCAGTGAACTAGTATCTCCTGGGCACCTCCTGCTTTTTCTAGAGGAGACCATGAGAGGGAAAGACGGACTGAGACCTCTGGGCAGGGAGTCCCCGTCCCGGGAACCAAGAGCAGCCAGGGCAGCGCGGCTTCTCCGGGCCCCGGCTCTGCGGGCCTCGGCGCTGGGGAAACCGGAAAGGGTGCACCCCACCCGCCCGGCCGGATCCTCCGGGTGCAGCTCTGGGTCGTGATTCTCCAGGAGCGTCTATGGTGCTCTTTCAAAACCGGCCATACGATGGTGCCTGGGAAGTAAAATTCACCCTTGTCTTCGGGCCGCGGAGGCCGGGAGCCGGCGCCCTCTTAGCGCAGCAGGCAGCGCGTCAGTCTCATAATCTGAAGGTCCTGAGTTCGAGCCTCAGAGAGGGCACGGCTTTTGTCCGGCCGGACCCCCGGGTGCCGCGCAGAGAACCAGCAAATGGTCCAATATCCTTTTCAAAGCCCACCCTGTGCTCCCGGCCTGGGAAGTTGCTTTTGGACTTTCTTCAGCTTCCCAAGGCCTCGATGCAAACGACTGGGAACCAATCACTTTACACCAGAAACCACAGGCCGCACCCGGCGGCCTCCTCCCGCAGGCGGAGGGGGAGGAG
>NW_005355648.1:3579-27427 GCF_000412655.1 Myotis brandtii
TGCAGAGATTCGGGTCTGGCTGCGGGAGTCTCTGGTGGTTTGCATCGCGCCGCGGCCGTTTTGGGAAACTTGCATTCTGTCACTTCGTTATATATATATGCCCTTAGCAGTGGTAGGAGAACGGGATCTTGACCTTAGAGGTTGACGGAATAAACACAATTAGCAGAAGGACAGACCTTAAACAAGCAGAAAGACTCGGGGCTTTGTTATGAAGTTTGTTGTTATCCAGAGGGATTCCTAGCTTTTGTCTTGAGCTGTTGGGGACGGAACCCTGGCTGCCAGTGGCAGGTCCTTCTTGCAGGAGAAACAGTGAAGCAGAGGTGAGGAGCGGCCAGATCGGGGTGAAAGAAGCTGACCAGACCGGGGAGGACATGGGACTAATATGTGCATGTCCAGCTCCGGGAAAATTGCGCGTTGTTGTGTGTGTGTGTTTCCTCCAGGAGAGGGAAGAGGTGTGTGTGGCGAGTAGTTATGGAGGAAGACAGTCTTGAGTCTTTGTTGTTGGAGCAAGTGGCATACCACGCTGTACGTTTCTGTATAAATTGGTGGACTGTGGAGGAGGAGGAGGGAAGGGGGGTGGGAGGGCAGGTAGGACGGGAGAAGATCAGGGTCAAGGGGAATGAGCCTTAGCTTGTGGGGAAGCAGAGTGATAGGATCAGGTCCTACCTGCAGTTTACGTGGATTGCACACTCCATCCCAACATGCACGTTCGCGATGGGCTTGTAGGAACTGCCTCTTGATGGATTTGCAGCCTCCAAAGGCACTGTGTCCAGTGCGCAGGCAGGTCAGCAGTCAGAGATGGCAATTTAAATCCTGGCTCTACTACTGACTAGCTGTGACATCTTGGGTAATTCTTTAACTGCCCTAAGCATCAGGCGTTCTATCTGTAAGGTGCAAACATTGGTATTGACACCAACTTTACAGAGTTCTTGGGAAGATTAAATGAGGCAGTCTGTGTAATCAATGAAAAATAGGTATGATAATCCCTAACCTAGGGCCCGATAGGGCAAGAATTATCTAACTCTTAGATAATGCTTTACAGACCTTGTCTGCTTGTCCCATATAACCTTTAACTGTAAGGATAACCTTGAGCTTTGAAGTTCTCTGCTCAGCTGCTGTACTTGTGCTTTTATTGCTGTTCTTTCCGTGCGTCTGACCCTCCTGGTGGACGAGAGAGCCAGTCTCTTCCTAGAGGAGGGCTCCCTGAAGCTACGACTTGAAGGATACTTGTAGGTTTGCCAGAGCTCCTAGCCGGTTGCATTGCTGCTGCGGCTCCCAGGATGATGATGGCTCTTTTTGTTCTGGTATTCATTCATCCATTCAATCATTCATTCATATTTTTATTCATTCAACTAATGTATTCTAGATGCTAGGTTACTGCAGTGAACAAAAGACTAAGTCCTAACCCTAACGGGAGTTCTGTTCTAGTGGGAGAGAGAAACAAGTGAACAATATAAAACACACACCACAGAGTTGGGATCAGTGCTCGGAGAGAAAGAAAGCAGGATCAGGGGGATGGTTATGTGAGATAAAGTGTCAGAGTGTGCTTCTTTCTGAGGAAGTAATTCTCAACCAGACACTTGAATCAAATAAAGGAGCAGGCTACCTGGGGAAGAGCGTTCGGGCAGAAGGAAGAAGGGCGGCTGGAGAAGGTGGAGGAGCCACATTGCATACAGCTGTGGAAAGTTTGTGTATTTCCGTGTGATAAGAGACAATTACAGTATTTTGAAGTAGGAAAGTGTTATTGTCTACTTAGAGTTTTGACAAAATTATTTCCTTATTTAACAATTTTTTTTTTTCTTCTTAGTGCCCCACAGTTGTTGGCTACTTAGGGCAAATATAATACCCTGGGCTGGTAACTTTAGGAAATACTCTGATTCATTTACAGGCTATGACCAAGCTCGGAATCCTTTATTTCTTTTTTTGTTAATTCTCACCTCAGGATATCTTTTTCACTGATTTTCAGAGAGAGTGGAAGGGACGGGGAGAGACAGAGAGAGAAACATTTTGGCTGCCTCCGGCACATACCCTGACTGGGCCCAGGCGGGAATCAAACCCAGGACCCTTCAGTCCTCGAGCTGAAGCTTGTTCCACTGAGCCAAACTGGCCAGGGCAGCATCCGTTATTTCTACTCTATTCTCTATTTGAGCTTAACAGTAATACACATTTTAAAAGGCAGGACTCCCATAAACCCATCTCATATTAGCTCTTTGTCTAGATCCTGAATATCTTCATTTAGTTGTGATTCTGGATTCTTCCTTTTCCTCGTGACATTTCTCCATAACTGTGTTTGCACAATCTTTTTATTAATCATTAACTTGCTGAGTTATTTTATTATTTATTATTTAGTTAATTATTTTAAATGGATTTTGAACAAGGCTTTACACAAGAGGCAGGCACAGAGGATGGGCTCTATGAATGTTAGGCTTTTTGTGCATGTGAAGAAGGAATCAAGAAAACAACAGGACCTGTCATTTATCGAGCACCTGTGGAGACCCAGACGTTGAGCCGAGTCCTTGACTGACACTGTGTCAGTTCTCACAGCAGCTCCTGGAGGCATGTAATCGTAGCTTCCCTGCTTTATAAAGGGGAAACTGAAGCCAGAGACCTCAAGTCAGTACCCCAGTTCTCACAGCTGCAGAGGAGCGTAGTGGGAACTTGAACCAAAATCTGATTTCGGAGCTTGAACATTTCATTTTAACTAGCACAGTGTGCCAACGCTCAGCTACCATGTTCTTTAAAAATTTTTAAATAAAATTAAAAACTTTTAATTTGGAAATAATTTGAGGCTTACAAAAATGTTGTAAAATAGTACAAAGAATGCCCATACACCCTTTTCCTGTAGTCCCTAAATGTTAACATTTTACTATGTTTGCTTTATGATTCTGTCTCCTTGTTTCTCTACTCACATAGATATGCATTTACATCTGATTCAGCAGCCCCTTTTCTAGAAATTGACTCTGAAGATACACCTCCAACAATATGAAAATACACATCCATAAGGGTATTCATCATAATGCTTATAATTTGAAAATATTTAAAACAACTGAAGTGCCCATAAGTATGACAGTGGTTGAATAAACTTGGTATAGCCACATATAATGGGGTATTATGCAGCTGTGAAAGTGAATAAAGAAAATCTTTACCAATAGATGTGGAGTGATTTCCAGGATAAATGGTAATTTTTTTCCCCATATAGAACGCTTCACGAATTTGCATGTCATCCTTGCACAGGGGCCATGCTAATCTTCTCTGTATCGTTCTAACTTTAGTATCTGTGCTGCCAAAGCCAGCACTAAATCGTAATTTAAAAAACTAACAGTATAAAAGAGTATGCTGCATTTTGTGTAAGAATGTGTTGGATTTTGCTAGTAATTTTCACACTGATACTGATACTGGGCTGTAAAATTGTTTTATGCTCTCTTCATCAGGTTTGGTTATCAGTGTTATGTAATATTTGTCCTGTTTTTCCCCTACGTGATGTGTTTTCATTGCTCTTTCATTAAAAATATTTTTAGAAAGTTTGATTTTTGTTATAATGGCTACCTTTGTACTTAGACCTTTTTAAATGCCTTTATTCCCATTTTCTTATTTAACCTTTAATTATCTGGTTTCCCAGTTCTTAATAGTATTCTTAACTTCTGCCTGCCATTAATTAATGCAGTAATCAGTGAGGTTATTTCACTGTTTTCTTCCTCTTCTCCCAGTTTTTAGTTGAATTATTTTTATTTTATTAGAATGTAACATATTTCACAAGGTTGCTAATTTAGTAGCACATTACCACTTTGCCATTGTGGTAAAGTTTTGTTTTTGTTTTAAAACTGGATGGCAGTTTTAGAATATACCAGGGAGACAGATTGTGCATTTTAAATTTTTTCTCCACGTTGAAGGGCCTTATAGTTTCCTTTGTTCATTTTCTCCTTGGCTGTGAGGTCCTTCCTGCTCTTTCCTAAGAGTTGTTCCAGGGCCACCCCTCCTGTGTGCACACTAGGTCTCTTCTCTTCCTCGTATTCTGCTGTTATCAGAAATCTTAAAAAAATTTCTTTTGTACGTAGAGTGGGTTTTCTCTTTTTGACTGGCCTTTAGGTTTATTCTGCCACAGGCTGCCACACTCTGTTTTCTATCCACTGGTGAAGTCAGTTTTAAATCAATTTTCTTTTGTACTTAGAGTGGGTTTTCTCTTTTTGACAGTGGCCTTTAGGTTTATTCTGCCACAGGCTGCTGCAGTCTGTTTTCTATCCACTGGTGAAGTCAGTTTTAAATCATCGGCATGGGAGCCCATAGGTTTTCAAAAAAATCCCAACTGAATTACATTTTACAGTTTCTCTGACTTCTGCGATTCAGCCTGCATTGAGTTCAGACCAGCGGATACAGAAGGGGACAAAAAATAGTGAACTCGCTGCAGGTCGGGTTGTGTCTCGTGATCTGGTGCCGAGATCAGAGTTGCGTTTCATGGGAGAACCAGCTGTCATGCCTCTGTCTTTCCTGGAACCAGAACATGAACGCTGTCCTGTTATTACTGGTGGCCATGGGCTAAGTGTATTTTCCCTGTGCTGTCTGTCAGGTCCTCAATAGCAGAAAATTGCTGAGGGAACAACTGAAAGTCTTGTGACCTGGAGCAGGCAGGTTAAAGCTGTGAGGGAGAAACCAGTGGACAGGTCTGGCTGTCTAACTACTCATGCCCCCAGGTGACTGCGTCCCGAGTTGTTTGTGGCTGAAATATCAATCAGCCAAGTCTGTTGTAAATTGTGGAGGACCAGAATGGTGGCGATGGCAGGCTGCAGGGAAGGTGGGGGTGTCGTCCCCAGGGACCTGTGTTCCCTGATGTACTTCAGACCCAGGCAGCTTGCACTCCTGGGGAAGGCGATGCCTTAGTGTTTCAAAGAGGTTAGTGTTACAGGCCTTGCCTGCAATGCTGTCATACTCCCAAGGATGGTTATAGATCCCTTATTGCCCTTTTTCTTCAGGGTCAAATGGGATAACAGGGATTGTATAAGAAAGCCATTCCCCCCCCTCCCCCCCGCATTTTCTCTTGTTAATGGAAGTTTCCGTTTTCAGGTTGAGTGAAATGATCTAGTGCTAAGTCCTCTCATTTATGACTGTTTACCCTTTTCTTGTCCTTGTGTTTTACAGAATGCAATCTTCCTTGAGAAATCACATTCTCAGGACCAGAAAGTAAATGCTGCGTTTCCTCCATTTACATTCTAGGTGAGCTCCATTTCCTCAGTCTTTTGAAATGTCCCTTTTTTCTTCTAAAAGGCATTTCCTCAGACCCGCTCCCATGGCATCAGCCTTTGTCCTTTACCAGATAAGGACACTAGTAGAACTGTAATAAGCTGCTTATGAAGCACCAACGATATGCCTGAACTGCTCTGTATACTAAGGGAAGAGCAGCGTTCAAACAGACGTCATGTCATATTCTAACCATAGACAGCAAATCAGTGAATACGTGTGCACTGTATTGGATGGTAAGGGCCATGGAGAAAAACAGCAGCAAAGGGGACAGAGAACACCAGGGCAGGCACTGCTCAGCCAGAGTGATGGGAGAGGAAGAGCCTGGGTTGGAGATCACCCAGATCATGAAATAAATAATAATGCCTAGTCCTTTCCATATATATTGCTGATTGGTTGATATTGGCAAAGAGAGAGACTAACTGATTTCAGCCCCTGAAAAACCAATAGCATTATGTACCCTGATGCAGAATTTCTGTCTTTTCAACAGTGATGTTAATTTTGAGCATTCTTTTCTTAGTTATAGGAATATAAATAATACTTCTCTTTGTCTCACAGTGTTGGAAATACCGAGTAAGAAATTAGTGTATATGATGCTGGAAACTTGTAGAGACAAACAGCTCATGACTCAAAGGCCTAAAACAAGTGTGTCATTCAAGTTCTTATCAGAAAAATGACAATGAAGATGATGGGTCAAGACGACCAGTGGAAAACTCCCTAGGAGAGAGCCATGGACATGTGCACTTCAGAAAAGAGAGCTAATCAGAGAACTCAGAAAAGGAAATTACATCATGCGCGCCCTCAGAAGGGTCAAAAGATTTTCATTCATGTGCATGAGATTACTCAAATAGATGATCAGTTATACCAGTGCCTTGAACGCGAGCAAAACTTCTGTGAGAACTTAGCTCTTATTATGTGTGAGAGAACCCACACTGGGGAGAAACCTTATCGATGTGATATGTGTGAGAAAACATTTATCCAGCGCTCAGATCTCATTTCACACCAGAGGATCCACAATTATGAGAAACCTTATAAATGTAGCAAATGTGAGAAGAGCTTCTGGCACCACTTAGCCCTGTCAGGACACCAGAGAACACATGCAGGTAAAAAATTCTATACATGTGACATTTGTGGCAAGAATTTTGGACAGAGCTCTGATCTGCTTGTCCACCAGCGAAGCCACACAGGTGAGAAACCATATCTGTGCAGTGAGTGTGATAAATGCTTCAGTCGAAGTACAAACCTCATTCGGCACCGAAGAACTCACACCGGTGAGAAACCATTTAAGTGTCTGGAGTGTGAAAAAGCTTTTAGTGGGAAATCGGATCTCATTAGCCACCAGAGAACGCACACTGGCGAAAGGCCCTACAAATGTAGTAAGTGTGAGAAAAGTTATCGACACCGTTCAGCCTTCATTGTTCATAAAAGAGTTCATACTGGGGAGAAGCCCTATAAGTGTGGTGCCTGTGAGAAATGCTTTGGCCAGAAATCAGACCTTATTGTTCACCAGAGAGTCCACACGGGGGAGAAGCCCTATAAATGCTTGGAATGTATGAGAAGTTTTACTCGGAGTGCCAACCTAATCAGGCACCAGGCAACTCACACACACACTTTTAAATGCCTTGAATATGAGAAAAGTTTCAGCTGTGGCTCAGACCTTATTGTGCATCAAAGAATTCACATGGAAGAGAAGCCACACCAGTGGTCTGCATGTGAGAGCGGCTTTCTCCTAGGCATGGGCTTTGTTGCCCAACCGAAAATGAGAACTCAAACAGAGGAGCTGCGTTATCAATACAGTGTGTGTGACAAAGGCTTCCGCCAGGGCTCAGCCCTCCTCCAACATCAGACAGTCCACCTCAGTGAGAAACCATCTATCTGTCATGCGGGTGAGAAGGGGCTTGAGCTCAGCCCTCCCCACCCATCAGAAACCTCACAGACGTCTTGGCCAGACAAGAAGTTATAACACCACAAAAAAATGCACTTACGAGTCAGAGAACTCATTAAGATGAAAAACTGTAGGCAAATCTTAGACCTTTGGGAGAGCTCAGACTTCAGTGGGGACCAGAGAATCTGCAATTTTAGGAAGTTGGGAAATGGTTTGCCCAGAGAGCCACCCTAACAGAATACCTATCAGTCACTCCAACAAGAAACCTTCAAAGGCCTTCAGGTTTGGAAAATCTTTAGTCTGAGCTCATAGCTGATCCCCACAAGAGGACTCGTACCGGTGGGGAACCTTGGAGATGCAGAGTGAGAGAGCTTCCTAGCAGTGCTCACTCCTCTCTTTCTGAGGGAATTCGCAACAAAAGAAATGCCCTTGGTGTGAACAGTGCTTCACACACTGTGTACAGCTCACTGGACGTCAGAAAACCCACGCTGGGGAGAAACCCTAGCAAGTGTGGAAAAAGCTTCCAACAGAACTATGACTTTCTTACCCATCAAAGAAGCCATATTGGTGAAAATGTAGGTATTTGTCTGGAATGTGGCGAAAGCATTAGATGGAGAACCTTCTCGGGTTTGAACAACACAAAAAGCCATCTGAGAAGAGCCCTTGTGACGTCTGAGAAAAGCTGTCCATGACCAGCTCCTTTGGTATACCAGGGAACTCACACGAGTGAAAACCCCGTAAATATCTCGAGTCTGAAAAAAGTCCTGCTAGAAACCTCTACTTTGGGGCCCCAAAGAACCTACTCTGCAGAGAATTTTGCTCTAGTGAGAGATCTAGTTGTGGACCTTGTACATATAATAGATATGAGAATAACTGTGCTCACAGTTAGCTGACCCCTGGGGTGGAGGCGGCTTTAATGAGTCAGTATGTAAACAGTTGTTAGGTACCCAGAAGCTTGTCGTGGGAGGAGCTTGGGCTGTTCAGAGCAGGCTGATGGGAAACTCAGGTGAAGATGCTTTTATCTGAACCACTTAGTTGATGATTGCTTTAATTTCTCTTTTTTTAAATTTTGGAAATCCAGTAAAGGAAAGGACTGTGCCCTTGTGACCGATGGTGGGCATGTGTCACTGTTGGGGAAAGGAGAATACTTTCCCTCTTGATCTCTCTTTAAAAAAAAAAAAATTCTTGGCCAGATTGGTGACTGGTGTTTAGGGAAACTTGCTGGTAGTGAAAAGAACTAAGCAGTGGGGAGGAGTTATCCTGGATTAGAACCCCCAAATGTTTCTCCTTTGGAGGGCCAATCTCATATAGAAGCAAAACACCCAGTGTTTTACTTGGTGTGAGTTGAGGCACACCCTTGAAATTTCCTTTCTCTAAAATGTCAGAGTATCACTGGTATTTGAAATTTCCACTTCAGAGATTCATCTCTTTTCAACTCAGAAGTGCAGATTCCAGGGTGACAGTTATGATGTTGCTAGTATACACATTTTTTTTGACTTCACGTATCATCTCTTTGAATGATAATATATCCTCACCAGCTCCGTGCAGAATGGCTGATGGAAAACTGGAAGAAAGGTTAGGCTTGCGCAGGCAAGTAACACACGATGACGCAGTTAATGCAGGAGCCATGCTTCTTGGTTTAACTGTTCTGACTCCAAAGCATTGTTCTTTTCACTCCATTGTCCTGCTGTTTATAGCAAACTCAGTCCCATGATGATATGCCTTTCATTTGCTTCATTCTGCCAGAATGAAGAAAAGAGAGAATACTTTTTATTCCCAGGGAAAGGATTGTAATCACAATATAAGATATTTATTTGGCTTGGAATGTAGGATGCTAAATGCTAGAGAGAAAAAGTAGTTGCCAAATTCATCAGAGGTTTGAGAATAAGCACTTATTTCCAGTTTAACAGAATAATTATTATATTTAATATTCTCTAGATGTACTGTAATTAATCCAGGAATCTATACATGGACACTTCTGAGGGTATTTTCCCCTCAGATTAAAAGACATTTAATAAAAATACTTAAGATTTCTGCAGTGTTTGGGACTAGACTGGTGAATAAATATTTTGTTGCTAGTCTGTCTGGTTGATCTGGTCGATCATAGCGAATCCTTGAACTCAGGAGCGTTGGCCTCAGACTCATGGAGGTTGCCAGCGGCTACTTTGTGTGTGGCTTTAAGCTATGATCCTGATGACTGGATGCTCATCTTGATAATCCTAGGGTCAGTGGGTATAGCTCATAGTGATAGTAAGGAATCTGATTCTAAGGTGTTTTTTCTTTTAGTAAACAGATCCTGGGAGGTGATTCAAGCTGATATGTTTGTTTTCATAAATAGTTCTTATACCATGAAAAGTTGCCCAGTGTGGTAAAACACACACCATGTATTTGTTTTTCTTTTGAAAATCATGCCTATCACTAGTCTATGTTTGATTATTGTAACACTAAAATAGTATGGGTGTGTGGCATGGTGGTGATGAAATTAGTTCTGTGGCTACTTGTTAGTCACTACAACTTGCAGAAGGGGACGGAGTTGGTATCATTGACAGGATGACTTGACCCTTTTTTCAGCTAATCTTGTGATGACTGTCTCTAGCCTTCAAGTAAATTAAAGATGGACCACCTCAAACACAGAACTTTGTGGGTATGAAACAAGTCCGAGGTCTTTTAACCATAGGGGAAATGTATTGTTACTGTTCCTATAGCATAACCTGAGGTTGGGGAGGACCACTTGGGAGCCTGTAACCAAAACTGGGAGGTAACTTCTGGGATGGATGGAGGTTCTCTTGAAACAGTGCCAACCTACATCTACCTCAGGTAAGTAGTTAGAGTAACTTCCAAGATTTCAGACCAAACAAGACACTTGTATTCAATGTATTCCCATGCTTTAATGTTTTTGTTTTCCCTTAATTCTTAAATAAACATTTGTTTTGAAAAACTGCATTTTGTCTCTACTATACTAAGAACAAACTTCCCCCCCTACACTTGTATTAGAATAAAGCAAATACTCAGGAATCCTTTCACAATATATATCAATTCATCATGATGTACACTTTAAATATCTTACAATTTTATCTGTCAATTATCCCTACTAATAAAAGGGTAATATGCTACTTAGACCGGACATCTTCCGGACGACCTTCCAGATGTCCTTCTGGACAGAGCCATGGTGGTGGGGCCGAGGCAGAGGCGGTTAGGGGCGATCAGGCCAGCAGGCAGGTGAGCGGTTAGGAGCCAGCTGTCCCAGATTGCAAGGGGGATGTCCGGCTGCCAGTTTAAACTGGCAGTCGGACATCCCATGAGAGGTCCCGGATTGGAGAGGTTGCAGGCTGGAACTGAGGGACGATTCCCCCACCACCACCATGCACAAATTTCATGCACCGGGCCTCTAGTACTTCAATAAAGCTGAAAAAAGAATAAGGTGGATATTCATGTGGCTGGCCCTGAGTCCTGGTGGTGGTGGTATTTAATGGACCATCTAGAATTCTGGTGCTAAGGCTGAGAGTGAGTGAAACCTGGAAGGAGTATGTTCTGTGCTCTTTGGACAGTGGCTCCTTTCAGAGCCTTCCCACTGCATGACATAAACAGCACAGGGAGGAGTAATAGCTTTATCTGACCATATTGGCTAAAATTCAGTAACTACCAATGCACCATTAATGACTCAGGTGGAGTCCAGTGCCCTTGTTACCCAAATGTTAAACACATCAGGTTCCCAGAGAAAGACACCTGGGAGAATGTCGTCTAGAGCAGCTCAGTTCTGTTCAACGACTTTTCCCTGCTCCACTTCCTGGGCAGAGCAGAAGTGCCAGTAGTAGTGCATCATGAGAACATGAACACACCTATGGTGAGAGGTCTAGGTGAGTGGGGAAAGGGTAAATATCCTTCAATGTAATTAGTGAAGGACAATAGGTCCTGCCAAGAAACACTTCCTTCTGGAGATGTTAAGTGGACAGGTTAATCCAGACATAGCTCTAACTTATCAGGAAATGCTTTCCTCATTCTGGTTTATAGGGTCCTTACCATGAGAGGTAAATGTATAGGGTTGAGGTTTGTGGGTGAACATGACAGCTAAGAGTTCTGAGACCCCCCCTTAGTCAACATTTTGTGCATCTGACAGTTATACCGATCATACAGTTTAGCCTACCTCCATTGAACATCAACTTACCTACCCATCCCCATCCCCCCCTTTTGTTCTTGATAATCCTACCTATGCCCTTTTGATAGAAATGTGGGTTGATCTGTCAATACAATTACAGTGAATACTTACCCATCCCTGTAGTTGAGTGCTTAGTCCTGATAGAACAGCTTTTATACCCATTGCACACGTGTGTTCCTACTTCAGCGCACGGTCTTTTATGTCTGTGGCATCCTTATCTAGTGTTATCAGGCAGAGTGCTATTTACATTTATGTACAGTATTATGCTCAAACCAGCAAAACCAATTTTCTGGAGACTTATGTTGAAATTATGATACTTACAATGTCAATTTTATCTTTTTTAAAAATATATTTTTATTGATTATTAGAGAGGAAGGCAGAGGGAGAAACAATGAGAGCAGAAACATGGATTGGCTGCCTCCTGCACAACCCCTACCAGGGATCAAGCATGCAACCTGGGTATGTGCCTTGACTGGGAATGGAACCGGCAACCTTTCAGTGCACAGGACAGCGCTCCAACCAACTGAACCACACCAGCCAGGGCAATTTTATCCTTTTTTCCACTTTGTCTCTGTATCACCAGGATTTCTTGGACAGTGTATGAATAGTAGTGGTAATTGGAAGTATCTTCATTCTTGATTTTAATTGACTATTTTAAATGTTTCACAATTAATTTTGAGATGTGTAGGAAGATCTCCCTGGATGCCCCTAAAGAAACTTTTGTATTATCGGACTGTAAGGGTTTTTATTATAGAGTGTTAAATTTAGCTAAACTTTGATCTACTACTCTATTTGCCCAGCTGGGATACTGGATTCTGACCAGTTTGATCTCTACAAGGCCGTGTGGAGACTTCTGTTACGGTGACACGTTTTCAGTCCTATGGTTTACAGGGAGTGCCTCGGGCTGCTCTGCATGTTGTCTGCGACGCTCCCCTGAGCCCCAACACGAGGTGCACCCGAGCGGGTCACTGTGCCACTACCTCCTAGGCTTCGCTCACCTGTGCACTGCTTTCCACCCAACACTCCATCCTGGGAGCTGTTTGTGATTATAGTTCACCAGGCTCTTCCAGACTTCTGTTCATTCTTTAGGAATGATCTGGAAAAGTTGGTGAAAAAACGACCCCATCTCTGAAGGCTGTGATCAGGAATCATACCTTCCCACGGCCCCTTACACACCACACATCCACCATGATGCCTCTGTACATTTATTTCTTAAATATCTGCCCTTTCCTATGCGATTCCTAATGCCAAGGAGTACGCGTTGGTACGTGCTGTCATTCACAGCCTCATATAGTGACTTGGTAAATCCTAAATTAGACAACGGGTTGTCAGATGAGACAAAACAGGCATCTGCAGTTGTCATAATCACGCTACTAGCATGAATTAGGTGCTTCAGCCAGGCATGTGCAATAGTTGGAGAGGGGAGGAGAGGCCCAAACTACATCTGGACACTCACCAGAAACTCCTGGTCTGAGAAACAAACTGTCTGCCTGAGTAGTCATTATCAGCTAGACAGAACTCTGGGCTGGGCTGGGAGATGGAGGGGACTCCCTGCCCCTCAAGAGTCCTTGACCACCACGGGGTCCCCCATGCTCTCTGAGGGCGGTGGGGCGCCAAAGATCCTGGCGAGGAGCCCTCGGTTGGAGCGAGCCTGGTCCTGAGCATTTGCCAGACGAGCCCGTTCACGACCCCCTGGACGAGCTGCCTTCCGGGCCCTCAGCTCCTGCTCAGTAGGTCGCTGGGCAAAGGTCCAGGAGCCATTCGGCCGGGTAGCGTCCCCATCAGCAGCAAGGAAGCGCTTCCCCCGCTCCACACTTCGAAGATAGAAGTCAGTCTCACGCTTAGCCTGGGCAACCTCGGCTCTCAGGCGCTGCCTGCGCACCTGGCGCTCAAAGGCAAGATGCTCACTGAGGTGGGACCAGGTGAAACGGTGCAGGTACTGTAGACAGGAAAACAAAAAAAGGTCTGGGTAGGACAGGCCAGGGATGGAGAGAAAACAGGAGGGGGCAGGGCCAACAAGAGGTCACAGAGGTGCCAGGCTGGGGTTGGGGAGGTAGGATGGGAGAAGCAGCAGACAAGCCTATCCCCTCACCTTGAGGTTCCAGAGGTCATAACGGAAGGGGCTGCGCCTGCGGGCACCCATGGGTGTGTTGTGCAGACTGGCGGCCACACGCTTGGCTACTCGCTTGTCCCGGAACTCCACCCAGCCCTCTGTGTAGTCCTTGCTGTACTTGGACCGCTTTTTCCCTCCCGTGGCCGAGGCTGCCGCTGCCTTCTTCTTCCGCTGCACGAACCCACCTGTGTGCCAAAGAGAGCAGTGGTCATGGAGACAGGCGCAGCAGCCACTCACTGGGTTCTCAAAATCTGCCTGCAGACCGGGATCCTACTTCAAGGTCTTTGTAGGTAAGGGAGTTGAGAACTGCAAAGTCCACCCTTTCTCCCTATGCCTAACTCATTCCTTCCTCAATGTTAACTCCTGTCAAAATATAAATGGAGCCACTTAAAACTGGAACCAGAGCTGCCATCCCAAAGAACTGCTTTATATGTTTAGGCTCAAACCTCTGGATGTTTAAACAGGGCAAAATAACCTTTGGATTGGGCCTAAAACAACTTTGTGCCCCAAAGAACTCTGCAAAGATAACAAGAAAGCAGACATAATGACTAATGGACTGATAAGTACCAGGCTGAAAATTAAAAACACTGTTTAGAATCAGCATCCCGATGTTATCTGCACCTATAGCAATGCCTTCCTTCTCCCGATGCAATTGTCCCCTTTTCTCATAAATACCCTTTGTGTGTTTGTCTCAAAATCAGAGCTAGACTATCTGGGCTTCCTTTTTTAAATATACTTTTACTTATTTGAGAGAGGAAGAGAGAGGGAAAGAGAAACATCAATGAGAATCATTGATTGGCCTGCACGCCCACAAGCCGGGCACGCACCCTTGCCGGAATCGAACCCGGGACCCTTCAGTCCGCAGGCCGACGCTTTATCCACTGAGCCAACCAGCTGGAGCTATTGGGGCTTCTCTGAATCAGTACTTTCTGAATAGCTCTTCTTATTGATCGCAAATAAATGCTTGTTGCTTCCCACTTTGCAAGGCCTTTAACTTAGGTGCTAACACTCCTGAATCAGGTCTGCCCTAAAACCTGCACAGGCCCCGACTCCACTTCCGGTTAGTGCCTGCCGGGCAGGTGGGGGCGGCTGATCAGACTGTCTCTTCACCTCGCCCGAAATGACAAATGGATGTCTTGTGTTTTGAGAAAAAGCACTGCGATTTCATTCAGGCTGTACGCATTAACAACCTGGCAAATTCAGGCCAAAATAGGGGTGGGCGGAGGCGAGGTTAAAACCCAAATCAGCTCTCCGAGGATAGGCTACGGGGCTGCGCCCCACCCCGGCCCCTACCAGACCCGCACACACCGCGAACTCACCGCTCCACCCCCCACCCCCCGCTCCTCGGACGCGCGCACTTACCCTCGGGTTGGAAGAAGACGCGCCCCACCTCGCCGTAGGCGCTGAGAAGGTTCCGCACATGCAGAGGCCGAAAGCGGGGCGGGATGTGGCCCAGGTACACAATGCCAGGCACCACCCGCTTCTTGGCGCTGCCAGCCGCCTCTTCGGATTCCTCCTGCTCCTCCTCCGCCTCTAATTTCAGGTCTTTCTCTTCTAAAGGCTCCAGCTCAGCGACTTCCTTCTCCGACTCCCCCGCCGCCATGCTTGCCGAGACGCGAAGCACGACAGCCGTAAAGCGCCGCGCCGTCGGACGCACGCTGCGTGCGACGCCTGCGGCAAGGGGGTGGGGCCTATGAGGGTTTTGACCAATGGAAAGTCTAGGCTTAGTGCAGAGGGCGGAAGTGGGTCCCAGCTCAGCGGGAAATTCAAACCAAGAGAGGTGTTCAGAGATTCAGGAAAGAGGAAGTAGCCTGACTTCCGGGCTCTAGAGATGCCCACAAAAAGGCTGATCCGGAATTGTAATACACCCTGCTGAACGCCTTGTGAGACGTGGAATGGCGGGATGCAGCTGGCTTCTTCCGGATTTGGGGAGTGGCTGAGTGTCTTATGTGGTGGCGGTATGAAGCACGGCTGCATGGATCGGAGGCACCACCTTATTCGGTTTTCTACAGTGCATTGTCATTCTCCGGCAGCCTTCCGGCTTTCTTACCCGCCATATTGGCTGTTAAAGGGGCCGTGCGCAGGGCGCGCCAATGGCCACACGAGGGCGCCCTCGACCAGTTTCCCGTTTCCCTGTGTCCTTCCCGTGACCGGTATTGCCTGTCACTCACCCTCCCTGGAGGTAAACTAATGGGCTCCCCGTCGGCACTGCCTCTCAGCACTGATGTGGTTACTCGTATTTGAAGGCTGAATTTCCCAAAGGAGGTTTGCTAAGTCGGCCTTTGTAAAATGTCAATGCTCAGTATGTGCTCCGGGAATAGGGAGTGAAGACCTCATCCTGGGGACCGCGGCAAACCCATCACTCCCAGTTCCCTGCCAGCCTTGATAAAGCTCCGTGGAGCTCTAGCTGGTGTTGCTCAGTGGATAGAGCGTCGGCCTGTGGACTGAAGGGTCCCGGGTTCCATTCCGGGCAAGGGCACCTGCCGGGGTGCGGGCTCCATGCCCAGGAGGGGGCGTGCGGGAGGCAGGCGATCAGTGATTCCCTCTCATCACTGATGTTTCTATCTCTCCCTCTCCCTTCCTCTCTGAAATTAATAAAAGTATATTTTTAAAAGAAATTGATACAATAAAAACAATTTCCCTTTTTTAAAAAAAAAAAAGCTCCGTGGATCTGAGCGATGGTCTGGTGCGGGCTGCTTTCTTTCATTCCCGTTCTGCACCTGCATGCCTGACAGAACCATGGAAAACCACAGGCAGAAGCACATGAGTGGAGGCCACGCTGTTCTGCGGCTGGGCACGTGCTGTCCAGGGAGGAGGATGGCGACAGCAGGAGGCGGCGAGAATCAAGGCGAGGCTGACAGTAGCCTCTCTGCGATGCACGGTGGGCTTCCACGCGCACGGAGAACACGAGGTTCTGAACCCTCTCGTCTAAGATGGGGTGGGAGCGGTGGGCTTCTTACCACAGGAAGTCATCCACTTTTGTCAGCCCTGATTGCAATTTTAAAAAAAGAAAAGGCAGAAGGAAGAACCAGCATTAGGACACCGTCGGGCTCTGGGAAGGTCATCCTGCAGGTCCGGCAGAACTTAGAGACAGAGGCACTTCCTTAAATAAGATGCTCCACGTTCTCCATTTTAATTTTGATCCTCTTGCCCCAATTTAATTAGATTAAAAGTAACACGAAACCTCAAGGAGGAAGTTTCTGAGCTGCAGCTTGAGGCGAAGCAGTTTGAAGGTGCAGATGCTGGGTGAGGGCCTCCCCATGGCCCGAGACACTGATTTCCCTCCCGGAGGCCCCGGCGCCTCCTTCGGTTCCCTGCGTCCGCGGGTGGATTCATGTCGAATAAACTGGTGTCCAGTGTCCGCCGCCTCCGCGCTGAGCCCGCTGCGCTGCGCGAGTGTCTCCAGACCGGACCCCGCTCCGCGCCCGCATTCTGTCCTGGGGCTGTTCGGGCACCTTCGACCGCAGTCCACCCAGTCCCATGGGCTGACAGGTCAACTACAGCTTGTGTCAGAAAAAAAAAAAGCTAAATTCTTTCCAAATATTAAAGTGGGTCAGGGAAGGACAGGGCATCCGCAGGGCGGGGAATTAGCTCAAATGGTAGAGCGCTCGCTTAGCATGCGAGAGGTAGCGGGATCGATGCCCGCATTCTCCAACTTTTAAACAAAATAACTGCTGAAACCCTCTCACTAACAGATGCCCCGTCAGGGTTCCGGACCTCTCAGCGCCCATTTTCAAGACCGGGATGGTCGTCGCGACCAGAGCTCCGATACTGCTGGTCACCTCTTCTGCATGATGGGACAGGCGAGGCCCAACTTTTTGGGATTCCTCTCACGTTTGCAGGTTTGAATGAAAAGTGCTGAAGCTTGAGAATAAAGATACAAGACACTGCCAGGCACACAGCCCGCAGGCAACCCCTTCTCACCTACAAAGAGGACTCCTCCTCAGGCATCCGGGATCACATTTTTGAGACGCGGTAGAAATGAGATTGACACCACATTACGAAATGCTTTCTATTGTTAAGAAAGATCTCTACCTTGTATTTCGCAAAGCGGGCAGACAATCGTACTGATTTCTCTCTCTCTTTTTTTTTTCTTCTAAAATATTTGTTTCTCTTGTCGCAGAGGTTCTCAAACCTCGCAGCACGTTCAGATCACCTGGGAGCTTTGAAAACGACCAGCGCGAGGGGCCTCCCTGCAGTGGCCCGAGCCTCCCCGGTGATGCTGGCGTCCACCAGCCGTTCCCCGCGGAGGCTGAGAACCGCCGTCGCCCAATTGAAGGGCGTAGCGCGGGGTGCCCCCCGGCGGGCGGGGCTGCCTTGTCCCCCGAGAACATCCTTCCGGAGGCTCCTGACTCTCTGGCCACCAGGGAGCGCGCGTGCTCCACCCGGTCCCCGCGGTCGGCGGGTCAGCCAGGCGGTCCTCCCCTCCATCCCGCCCCTCCCGCTCCGGGTCCCTCAGGGAGCGGATTCGCGGCTCTGGACGCCCGGCCGGGGCTCCGGACTTTCCTGTGGCACCGGCAGTGTGCGAATGACGGGGCTGACAGCTGATCGCGCGTATCTGATCTCACGGTGACGGAGAATAAAGACATAAAAACATAGATTCGTTGCACAATAAAGATAGTCAGATGGATGCCCACCCAGGAATTAAAGGATTGGGGATGGAAATGGGGAAAAAAAAGTCGGCGCAAAACATTGGTTCCTTCGAGCCGGATTCGAACCAGCGACCTAAGGATGACTGGGAGCCACCGCTACAGTCCTCCGCTCTACCAACTGAGCTATCGAAGGAAGCGCGGTGCTGAGCTTCCCTCCGCGGGTGCCAACTCTGCGCTCTCAGCTCCGGTGCCCGCGACCTGGCGCGTCCGCGTCCTGGATTAGTGGGCCCGGACCGTCACAGGTCCGCTACTGGGGACCCAGGAGAACATGGGAGCCTGGAAGGAGAGAAGGCCCTGCCTCCTGTCGCTCTCCTTACCCACCCCCCTCCCCTCTTTTTCGTGTGTGCACGCATTCCTTGAGCTGTAACGTTTGAAAGTAAGTTGCAGAAATCATGACTTTCCTCTTCAGACACGTCGGCGTGCACACCCTGTGGCAAAGTCTACACATGCCATCGGTATCCCCCCTTAAAACACGGTTTCTAAGCCATCCCAGGCTCAGATTGGCCATGTGTGAGATAGAGCCCAGAAATCTGAAATGTTAGAAATTCCCCAGGTGATTCACATGCACGGCCAGACTGGGATTCCCAAACGCAGGCGTTTCCATCGCGTTGTCCCGAGGCCTGGGAGGACATGAGAACAGCGTCAGTGAAGCCAGAGGGAGGTGTGTGGTGAATCTGGCTTTTAGAACCAATGAAAACGTGTATGTGTCCACTTTCTCTTCTCGTTGTCCTGGGTGTTTTGGTGAAACCCATACCAATGAACGTACGAAAGCTTCCAAGGAATAATAAAGGAAGACGTGTGCAGTGGGATTTTCACAGAGAGACGGGGGAATGTCAAAAAGTCTCGGCCAATTTGACCAAGGGACTGATTTTCATCTCACTCTCTAATAACAGCCACAGTCGCTCCCATCGGGGATAATACTGGCGAAGTGCAGGGCTGACCTGACCTGGTCCGGCGTGTATCTGTTCGAGCAAAAAGGGTGCCTGGTGCGAAGGAAGTGAGCAAATGTCAGTGGCTGGACACTGGGAGTCGGGGGTAGAGATGCAGTTTGAATTCTCAAAACCCTTTCGATTTTATTTTGTAGGCAAGTACAGCCCGTCGTGGCTTAGTTGGTTCTTTTACTTGCCATGGGGAAGGAAGAAAGGTGGGAAACGGCATTATCTATTGGGTCCATTAAGGTGTGGGAGGCAATGGTAATAAAAAATGCGTCTTCCATGTTTCCATAACGACACGTGCTCAACACTCTCCATGGATTTTGCCTCCTCTGAGCCTCTGCCTGTCAAACTGTTCCCTGTGGACGTTTTGTGTACCTTCAGACTCCACCTTTCCCAAACATGTCTGCATCTTCTTTCGCATCCAAGAAGCTTAACTATATAGAGTAAATGCCCTACTTGACCAAGTAAAAAAACAGAGAAAGGTATTCCCAGAGGCAGGAACCGTAGCCGCCCCCCAGAGTTGGGCTCTAAACTTTCTCTTTGGACAGCAGTGAAAGACGTCTTCTTTTAAAAGCGTAGGAAGTAGATCAAAAGAGCTCGCCCAACGTGGGGCTCGAACCCACGACCCTGAGATTAAGAGTCTCATGCTCTACCGACTGAGCTAGCCGGGCACCCATGGGGAATTACTCCAAGGTACTATGACACGAAATCAATTAGGTAAAGCGTTGGAAGCAAATTCAAAGAATTTGCCCTAAAAGAAGTCGCCCAACGTGGGGCTCGACCCCACGACCCTGAGATTAAGAGTCTTATGATCTACCGACTGAGCTAGCCGGGCACCCATGGGGAATTACTCCAAGGTACTATGACACGAAATCAATTAGGTAAAGCGTTGGAAGCAAATTCAAAGAATTTGCCCTAAAAGAAGTCGCCCAACGTGGGGCTCGAACCCACGACCCTGAGATTAAGAGTCTCATGCTCTACCGACTGAGCTAGCCGGGCGCCCGGGAAACTTGTTTCAAATGTATAAGGAGACTACTAAGAATCTTTTGTGAGAGGCTTTGAATATAAAATTCTACATTTTTGTTTGATGATTTGCTTTTGTTTTATAGGTAAAATAACATGAAATTCAAATAATGTAAGCATCCTATGAAGTTATTAGCATGCATTGCACGCACTTTGTCCACATCTTATTCTCCCTAACCCATATTGACAGATCACAAAATGTAGTGACAGAAAGAGGCAACAAAAACCTGGGCTCGTCCGGGATTTGAACCCGGGACCTCTCGCACCCTAAGCGAGAATCATACCCCTAGACCAACGAGCCGCACGTGCTCGTGTTCCTCCTGAATATATTAAATACATGGTGAATTTCTGTTATTTGTTTTTGTTCTTGTATTTCATGTATAGATGTGTACAACTATAACCCATATTTTCTTTTTTTCCCCCTCTCCCTCCCTCGCTCCTCTTTTTTTTTCTATTTTGAAAACCAGGTCAACGCTGCTCTCAGAACTTCCCGGGGTTTCCCGCAACCCAGCTCTCTCAAGATCGTATAAAACCTTTTTTCTCAGAAGCCCTTGACCCATTCTTTGCAATAAACCGTGGCGTTTGTTAGGAACCAGGAACCTGCGCCGGTTCTCTGGGGCGAGGCCCCGCAAGCTCTTGCAGCTGTAAGCGCGGGGCTTTCTTGGCTCCGCGCGCATTCCCAAACCCACGTGCAGCTGTTGATTTGGTCCCAGCATTTCCCACGGAAAACAGTGAAAATTTTCTCAGCAGGATGTGAAGATGTGAGCTCGTAGTAAGTCAAGGAAATGGGCTGCACAGGACTACAGGAGATGCATAATTGAGGCGCTAAAAGTTTATTTTGGTGAAAAATGAAGCCGATTGGATAGGCGTCACATCAGGAAATGACCGAGCAGAGTGACAAGTCGGTGACCAAGGGCGAGGTGGATCCTGGAAAAGGGCTCAGGGCGGGACCCTCCGATGATCCACCCGAGGGGCGACACTGAGACCCGCCTGCGCACACGGGCCCCTCGTGCCAGTCGCTGAAGACATATCTGCGTCGTAGTATTTGGAGGGAAGTGCTTGGCCAGCACATGGTGACACTTTTATTTCTGATGAATTTAATAACTGCTTAGGTGTCCTGCAGCTTTCCCTCTGGTCCGGAGCAAACGCTGTGAGCACCTCGCTGGCGCAGACGGGTGCTCTGGGCAGCAGGCGGGCTTGTGATTTATCTTTCCTGGAAAATGAACTCAGTGTCTGAAACATCGTGAGCTTCACCGGGGCAATGGAAAAAGAAAAAAAGAGGCACTGGCCCGTACGGGGATCGAACCCGCGACCTTGGCGTTATTAGCACCACGCTCTAACCAACTGAGCTAACCGGCCGACGGACGTGTGGCCTCAGAAGTTAGCAGAAGGGACTTGTAGCCTTCGCGTTGCTTGTTTGCTGCTAGTGCAGTGCATCCCAGCAGCGGACTCGCGCACACCGCGCTGGGCTTCTCCTTTTCCCAACGCTGCTCCTATTTTTTCCTGGCGCGACGCAGCAGCCAGGGGTTAACAAAAGGCCTCCTTCCCTTTCTGTGTTCGCAGGATAAGATTTCTGTCCTAGAGACCAGCTAGACACCAAAGACGGCCGTTAATTTAATGAGCCCTGGGCAATTCTCCAGGTTGCTCCTCTTCGGCCTCTCAATTGGGTGTGTTTTTATCTTTTTCAATTGCGTTTCAGGTGAAGATACCCCAAAAGACTTTTCAGCAATTTAGTTTCCTTTTCTACATAAACAGTTCCCGTGGGTGAGAGAACACTGTAAGAAATTTATGAAGGAGAGGATACAGCATAGAATCATTGGACATTTTCAAAATGTAACTTCTGATTGTGTCTAAGAACAAAATGAGCTTGGAGATGCCGGGGATCGAACCCGGGGCCTCATACATGCGAAGCATGCGCTCTACCACTGAGCTACATCCCCTACCCTGGCAACGAGCTCTTTATTGTTCTCCCCAACTTTTAAAATTCGATTTTTCCCCTCAGCAATTCCAGGATTTTCTAAATGTTACAGTTAAATTATTCTTCATTTATTCATAAAAACCTTGAAATGGTTGATGAAACATTTATCAGTATTCCAAGTGGAGGAAGCCTCGCAGTCCTAGGACTTTCGTCAGCGTTTAACCTAGACACACAGAGCTAGAGCGAAGTGCCTGAAATCTGACCAGGAAAAGGAGAGGGCTCTCCCCTAAAAGCTGACTTCTTTTCTTTAATCTTTTGTCCAAAGACAGCTGAGGCCCAGCACCGTTTCCTCTCAATCAAACCGTTTCCTCTCCTCTGTCCCTTTTTCGGTGTCCAAAGTGCCTTGGAAAAAGCCCAGGATATACGCTATAATAGATGTATACATAGTGCTTATAAATACATACGGGACTGCACAGAATTCAGTGCATCAGGAACTGCCAGTTCCTGGGCTTCCCGGAGAAATAGCTCAAATATTCCACCCTTAGGCCCCAGCAGAGAACTTTCAAAGGGAAGCCGATCCGATGCTGTGCTTTAGCGGGTCGATTAAATCACTTTTTCCAAGGCACTTTGGACACCGAAAAGGGGGCAGAGGAAACGGTTTGATTTCGAGCTGGGCCTCAGCTGTCTTTGGACAAAAGAATAAAGAAAAGAAGTCAGCTTTTAGGGGAGAGCCCTCTCCCTTTCCTGGTCAGATTTCATATATATATGTAAATATAGAATTTGGGGGACATCAGCATTAATGTAATAGGGTTGACTTCTGCCTTAAAGAAAATCCTCGTTGTAGCTGAGTTTCTGTGCTTAATAGTGTTAAGAAGCATTTTCAGATCGACTAGCTCTGAACAGGAATCACAGATAAAAATTCTAAAATGACTTTCTTCTTCGATTTTAGACTTCTGTTAAATATAGTTGTTTTGAACAGCTCTCTCACAAGAGCCCGGATAGCTCAGTCGGTAGAGCATCAGACTTTTAATCTGAGGGTCCAGGGTTCAAGTCCCTGTTCGGGCGTCTCCGTTTTTCTCACCCATTTATGCAATTTTATTCCAGTAAATAGTAACAGGTAGGAAAGTCTTCACAAATCACAGGTTGATGTCTCTGAAAAGTGAGAGGGAATCCTGAGCACGGTATCGAAATCATAAGCTAGGGCCTGTTCGGAAAATAAATATTTGTTGCTTCTCACGTTGGCCTTTTATTTTTGGGTGAACATATCTGAATTAGTGGGTTGAATTATAATTTATCTTTGTCTCAACTCAGTACTTCATGTGATTAACTCCATCTGGTCACCTAAAGGAAATTTGAACAGGCGCAAAAAAAGTAAGAATAAAATTACCAATATCGGCATTGGGGGGCGGGGGGCGCTTTCCATGTCCGACCTAGGCACTGTATTAAGCATTTTTCCTGGGTTTTATTTGGGGACTGGTGAACTTGGATGAGAAAAAAAATCTTTAAAATCTCTAACCTTTACCTGAAATTGAGCATAGTCTTCACGTATGAATGTAAGCAACAAATTACAGTCGGAAGAGAAGTAGCTGTGGCTTTGTCGCCAAGAGGAGTCGCCGGTATTTTCATGTCTCAATACAGTTGTGACCAGTATCTCCCGTTTAAGTATCTGAAGACACAGTTGTCGAGAGGGTCTTCCTGTTTAGTGTATATTTAATGCATTAACGAGGAAGCACGCATGTGACCGTTGCAAATCATTTCCACGGTGTGGTAACTATTTCGTAGTATAATTGTTTTCCTTGTTACCTATGTTTCGGGTTTGGGGGCTTTTAACACCAAAATCTGGAGAAGGGCTCCAGGGCCTCCGTCAGCACTAAGGGGGAGGCAGCCCCGCCCGAGCCTGGGCCGACCCCTGGCGCTGGCCGTCCCCTTCCGCC
>NW_005355648.1:27573-33471 GCF_000412655.1 Myotis brandtii
GGGCCACCGAGAGGCGGCCCTCCGAGCGGCCTAGAGGGGACCCGGAAGTGAGTCCGCGGTGCGGCCGTGTCCCCAGGAAGTTCCGGTAGGGCTTCCGTCCGTCATTCCTGTGACCCGGCCGGGAGCCTTGGAGGGGCCTGGCGGGGAGCGGTGTTTCCTGTGCGTGGTCGCTGCGACCACAGTTGAGACTGGACGGTACAGGGAGTAAGTGTCCCTCCGTCTCCTTCCCAGCCCCCGCGGGACCAGTGCCTCCGTTGTTGAGATTATTGACACATGTGGTTATTGACACATGTGATTATTGATACATGTGATTATTGACACATGTGATTATTGACAACTCTGGGCCTCTCAGGCTGTCTCAAGCCAGACACCAAATTCCCAAATGTTTATGAACTAGGGCGTTAGTTTATGACTTTTCAGATAGGCAGTAAGTGCCCAATGGATCGGAAAAGTGGTTTAAAGGCGGATTTGCGTTTTCTTAACTTGCCCTTTCCCACTTCAGGGATGTTTCTGTCTAAAAAATTGGCGTCCTTGAACGGAAACAATGTTCCTTCTAGTTTTATGTTGTTGAAGACATACTAGCGCTCTGAGTTCCATGACCACTTTCCCCTGCAATTTATTGTCCTTTCATTACTACCCTTCCTTATTGGAAATTACAACTGCTTGGCTTGCAGAATATTTTCATTCCTTGCATTTAAAGTGAAATGGGGATAGTAATATTGAATTCATAGTCATGGAATAAAACTATGCTTATAAATCACTGGGCAGACACAGTCCTTGGCAAACAATGAACAAATTTCCACTTCAAATTCACCCTTTTGCTTTTACAAAGCAAATTCACCTTTTGCAAAGAAAAACTCACCCTTTGCAAAGCAAATTTTTCCACTAAAATAATTTCAAAAGCTTTGTAACAAAAATCTTATGCAAAGTTGTTTAAATTAAATATTTTATTGCATGAATATAGTAATAAACATAAAATACTTTTTAAATGTCAGAAATACTTATAATTTCCCTTATAGTGGATTTCCCACCCACTTGTGGCAGTTTCATATACATATTCATAAATTGTGACAATCCTCAGGCGTAATAGTCGCTACAGAATGATTTAATAACATTTGTTAAACATTCATGGTTTGAAGGATCTGCCAAAATATTTCTTGTGCAGAACTTAACCTTTGAAAAGACTTCTTCAGTGGGCCTCATCATTGGAGAATATGGTTGCAGGAATAGTAAGGAATGCCTCGTCTCACCAACGAGATCACGTGCTTCCTGGGTTTGTGGAGGCTTACATTGTCCAAGACCAACCACACATTCTCCAAGTGATCTTCATCCAATTTCCACAGTAATCTTCGGAGAAATTAGCAAAAAAAAATATTTGAAGTAACTGAGGATTTGCAAAAGGGTGAATTTGAAGTGGGAAACCTGTATTTAACTGGTCTTTCTCCTTTAACTCTTCCCCCCTTACACACACAGCTCACGCATCAGCCACATACATACCTTAGATTGTGTCATTTCTCTGTTCAAAATTTTAATGGTATCCTATCACAGAGAAAAATCAAGCCTGGAGAATCATCCATGTTCTGGCCCCTGGCCATCTCTGCAATCATATCAATATCACTCTTAACCTCACTCCGATTCAGCCACTCCTGCCTCGTGGCTCTTCCTCAGCATGTCTAGTTCCACCTCACCTCTGCATTTGCTATTCTCTCCGCTGGAATGCTTTCCCCTCATAGTCACATCTCTTGCTCTCTTATTTCATTAAGTGCTCTGTTACAGAACTTACCAGGCGATCGGAAAATACACAAGGAGTACTCAGAGATTCAGGAAAAACCCATTTATTTTCAGGTGTACTAGTACAGTGACTCAGGGGAGTCTGTTTCTCCAAACCCTGAGTGATGAATATGGAGGAAGCTTTCCCTTTATGCCCTTTGGTTTCTTTGTCCCCCAAATATGGCAGGCTTCTGGACCTTTCATGGGCTCTGCGAAAAGCCCCGTGTTTGGGATGGGGGACGTGAGATTACACCCAAAGGTCTGGCCTGGTGCCAGTGCTGATAACCCCTCTGGGGGTTGTGTATGGTTCCTGGTCTATGGCCTCTGTAAAAAGGGATATTCTGGGAAACAGGTTCTGCAAGACAGGACAGGCATCAAAGGAGTTAATTATCAGCCAGCAAGAGTGTGCGTTGGAAGGCAGCTTCCTGGCACAGACTCAGATTGCTAGCTGCCCCCAAATGTCTTACATTCCCCTTCACTCTACTGGAATATCACCCAACCACCCTATCAAAGTAGCACCACTTACACGTCTAAGTCCCCCTGTCACATAAGTGTGTGTATTTCCTACCGCACCCACCCCACTAGAATATAGGCTTGGTAGGAGCAGAAACTTTGTTTTGTTCACTGTTGTACTTCCTACCCACTCCCTGGGCACCTGGACAATATCTAGCATTAGAAAAAGGAAAAATGGTATATGGTGGTAAAGAAACAAAATTGTTTGCATATACAGAATAATCCATGATTGTCTATGTAGAAAACCCAAAAGAATATACAAATATAAGAATTAATGAGAGGTTAGCAAAGTTGCTGGATACAAAAATCAACTTTTGCTAAAAACAAAATGTAGTTAACTAAAAATGTGCCATATAAAATAGAATCTGCCGAAACCGGTTTGGCTCAGTGGATAGAGCGTCGGCCTGCGGACTGAAAGGTCCCGGGTTTGATTCCGGTCAAGGGCATGTACCTTGGTTGCAGGCACATCCCCAGTAGGAGATGTGCAGGAGGCAGCTGCTCGATGTTTCTCTCTCATCAATGTTTCTAACTCTCTATCTCTCTCCCTTCCTCTCTGTAAAAAATCAATAAAAAATATATTTTAAAAAAATAAAAATAAATAAATAAAATAGAATCAAAAAGTATGTATAAAGTCCCTAGGAAATATTAACAAAAGAAGATATTCATGGAGAAAATTATAAAACTTTATTGAAAGACATTTAAAGATCCTAAATAAACGAAGCTATACTAGGTTCATAGATTGAAAGACTCAACACTGTAATTTACAAGTTCAATACAAATCCAATAAAATTCCAACACATTTTTGTTTGTTTGATTTAGAACTTGCCTAGCTAAACATAGTCAAGACACTCCCAAGGAAGAAAACTTTGGCGGAGGTGCTGGAGGTGGGGGTTGGATTTGTCCTGAGATATCAAGATTTTTTTAAAAGTTGTAGTACTCAGGATTGTATAGCACGGCCACAGGTTAGACAAACTGGCCGGTCAGTTAAACTAGAAGCCACCATCAGATCCCCCCCTCCCCCTCCACACACACAGAAACTTGATTTATGAAAGAGCAGTATTACCGATCAGTGGAGGAATGGATAAACTTTTCAAAAAATGGTGCTGGGATGACCACTTATCCATATGGAAAAAATATATTGAACATCTACCACGCATGTGTCACAAAAATCAGTTCAGAAAGGCTAAGGATAAATGGGAAAAGCACAACTATACAACTTTTACAAGGCATCTCTATGATAATATCTCCATGAATTTGGGTAGGAAATGGTCCCCCTCCCACTGCCAATTTGCTTTCCCCCTTTTTCAGGTACTTAAACACACACACACACACAAATGAACAACAACAAACAAAACAAAAACCTCTGTTACTTCCAGCAGAATATGGGTAACAATCTATAAAATTTTACAACTTCCACACACACAGACACACACACAAATTTTACAGCTTCCAAAAGCCTCTCCTCAAAAAGTCAATCAAATCTTCCGTTGCTGCTTTGAACAGGAAGAGCTCTCAGAAGGGAGAGATTTTATAGGCGGCATCTAAGAGCTGTTCACAGTCAGCTCTGCCATGGAGAAGAGATTCTAAAGCTGCAGGATTCTCCATGGGACGATCCACAACCTCGGCTCTTCTGAGCAACACCATCGCGCCCTCATCCCCAGAAAGCCGATCCACAACCTGGAAACAGAAACCTCGGCTCTTCTGAGCAACACCATCGCGCCCTCATCCCCAGAAAGCCTGAGCGCCCTCATCCCCAGAAGCCTGAGCGCTGCTACCCAACAGCCGCCGGCCGGGGAGCCGAGGCCACGTCCTGAGCTGAGGGGTCAGGAAGGAAGACGCGATGCTTGGCTTCCCCACACGGTACGTCTCCTGAGCCAAAGCGGCTGGCGCACGGAACCGAGAATAATGTTCAAAAACGAGGACAGAAACCCCGTTTCCCGCGTTTTTATCCAGCTGCTAAACACTATCAGTGGTATTTGCCTTTTCCACAAAAGACAACAACAAAGTGTCTTCATGCTAACATTTAAAAAAACCACAACCCCGCAGTTTTATAAAATTTGATTTAAAAAATAGTATTTCAAATAGTAGAGCATTAGAAGCACAGAGCTATGAGCAAAGTCCACTTCACTGGGCATCCCCGGTGCCTTCCGCTCTCTGCGACTGGGCTGCGGCGGCCTCTCGGGCTCTGGAAGGGCTGTTCCCATCCTTGCCGACATCTGCTTTCCCCTTTCGGCCTTTGGGCGGCTTCTCCCCCTTCTTTGCAGGGGCCTGTTTGGGCCCGGGCCCGGGTTTTGCAGCAGCAGCAGGCTTAGCAGACAACCGCGCCGACTTCCTCTGCGGCTCCTCCTTCCCCTTCACTCTGTCGCCTTTAGCATCCGCCTTTGCCTTCCTCTTGGGCATGGTGGCAGGGCGCTGGCCGGTGGCTTTCCTCGTGTAGGGCTCTACCCTCTTCCTCACGCGGCCCCTAGAAAGCTTTATGGAACAAGACACAAAAAGTGTAAGCCATAAAGGGAAAGACGGACAGATTTAATGACATTAAAACTCAAATTTGATTATATTAATAATCTGTGTATATAAAAATATAGCATAAAAATATAAAAAGATAAATTTCAAGCTGGGCAAAGATATTCATAACACATATAACTGACAAAGAATTAGAATCCAGAATATGTAAAGAATTCCTAAAGATCGATGAGAAAAGGACAAAGTGAAAATTTGAAAACAATGGCAGTTAACAAGCACTTCTGAGAAGAAACATGAATGGTGAATAAGCACATCAAAATATGTTTTTTTGTCTTTCTTCATGAGTCTGTCTCCACTGTCCATGGACCAAATCCCACTTCATCCAATATGTACCCCCCCCCCCCCCCCCCCAAAAAAAAGAGAAAACCGAGACAGTCCTCACTCCGGCTCCAGCGCACAGAAGGCCCATGGTGGCCGCATCCTTTGGGTCCCTTGAAAGGTAGTTCTAACGTGGGTGCGGGTCTCAGTCCCACCTCAGTCACAAGGCCCCCGCCCCCCTCTGCCTCCCACTTATGGCGAGAGGGCCGGGCTGGAGGGAAGGCCTGGAAGGAGGTTGGTAAGGCCACGCTTAGGACAGTGAGCATGGAGTGTCCACCTTCTCTCTATAAAAGCCTAAGCGACATTACCACCCAAAGACCGGACAGCGGGTCGCTATGACCGCACTGGCCACCAGGGGGCAGCGCTCAATGCAGGAGCTGACCCCAGGGGGCGCCCCTCAGCCACAAGCCAGCTGGCAAGCCCTGGGTGGTGGCGGAGCCGCTCCCCGACATCCCGGAGGGCCCCCAGGCTGCTAAAGGGTGCAGGCGGGGCTGAGGGAGCCCCCCCCCCCCAGGGCATGAATGTCCGGCATGGGCCTCCAGTGCAAGATGAAGGAAAAGTGCAGCGCGTGCAGGGCGCAGGGCTACAGGGCAGAGGTGACATGGTGTCAGCTACCCCCCCCCCATACACACACCTCCCTGCCCCCCTACACACACACACACACACACACACCTCCCCCAAGGAAATGTGGGGAGGCCGGAGCCCGGTCCCCCCTGGGGCTGAGGGTGTGCGGACCCCGTGGCACTGCCTTCCACCCGCGGGGTCCGGGCACCT
>NW_005355648.1:34672-35026 GCF_000412655.1 Myotis brandtii
CTCTCCGCACTCCCGTCAGCACCACAGCCCGGGCGAGCCAGACCGGAAAAGGAGGCACGTGTTATGAGGTCGTGATCATTTAAAAAATTAAGTAAAATAGGCTTTTAACTGATCAATTACATGGTGAGAAAAATAGTTGTTTCCGCCCGGTTTCGAACCGGGGACCTTTCGCGTGTGAGGCGAACGTGATAACCACTACACGCCCTGTCCTGTCATTTTTTACTGGAAATTCCCGGATGGGGGAGAACAAAAGAGGGGCTACAATCGTTACCTGGAGCCTATCATGGTTGCTTCTCAACACGATTTGCACATTTTAATTGCTTCCCTTTGCCTAAGGTTCCTTCCAACCACCGA
>NW_005355648.1:35191-44182 GCF_000412655.1 Myotis brandtii
GCCGTCGGCGGGAACTTCTCCTGCACCAGCCCCTCCGGCTCCTCCGTGGTCGGCGGAGGGATAAGCAAAATGGAGCGGCGCCCACCGAGCCAGCCAGGAGTCGAACCTGGAATCTTCTGATCCGTAGTCAGACGCGTTATCCATTGCGCCACTGGCCCGCGCGGAAGGCAGGGGCGGCGGCTCGTCTTCATCAAAACCAGCCGGCGGGGCCGGGGAAGCCGGGGGTGCGCGGTCCCCGGGTCTGATCCCTCCCCGCTCAGGCCCTTCTGAGGGCAACCACCTGCCGGGAGCACACGGTCCAGGTACCTGTCCCGCACCGACAGGGGGTTATAATCTGATAGATGGAGCACCTGAATTGATCTGAAAAATAGCCATAGTGATCAAGTCAAAGCTGCCGACGCACAGCTGCGACCTGTTGCCTGTGCTCATAATGGAAGGAAACGCCAAGTTTCAGCTGTCACTTGTTACGCAGTCAGAATCACATTCTCCCTCCAAGTCACAGACGACCCAGTTTTCGGTTTCTCTCCCAGCGGATGGAAACGGCGCTGTCCGCACCCCGACGTGTCCTTACAACATGGTCGTGTCTGTGACCCCGGAACCTGCCCCTTCTGCGACCTCAGGTGATGGAACAGCCAACCTGAGGGCCCTTCCACCGCCCGGGTGGTCAGCCTGAGAACGGAGAGGAAATAGAGCTCGCACCCCGGTTGGAAGTGCTGGCTCCAGGTCCCAGCTTCTCCCAAGACGGGCCCCCGGCCTGTGGCACAGCCCCCTCGACGCCCCGCATGTCCGTGCTTCGCCGGCCAAAGGGAACCCCAGCCGCATCCTGTGGGCTGGGCGGTCCTGAGCGTCCGCCGCTCGGCCACGGCCCATCAGGGTGGCCGCGCTGCTGATCATGACGCGGCTCCAAGGCCTCTGACCATATGCTGCTCATCTTATCATAGTAAAGAAACAGGTGCTTATTTCATGGAGTTTCCATCCACCTGTGGGTTGAGTTCGTCGACTTTCAATCTTTTAACAAAAACAAAGCATCTGGCAGAGTCATGCTGCCCGTCACGTATGTAGGCGGAAATAAGTGCCTTATGGTGTGACCGAGAAATCCTTAAATATTGGGACAGTTTAGAAACACATGTTTCAGTGTTATCACCATGACAACAGTCATCAAGCAAGACGGCCCCGCATAATCACAGGCTTCATTTGGGAGGAGACTTTCACAGCTATGGCGACAGTTTGTAAACTGTTCGGAGTTTCACTACAGCTGTTTGTTCAGATTCACTTTACAAAGCAGAGGATAAGCTGGGAACCGCCACAAATACTCACACAAGCCCCCATGGAGAGTAAAGGTTCTTGTGAATGCTCTCAGTTTGACATCTTATCACAAGAGATCCTTTGGACAAGAAAGTGTCTCTTCCTGTAGCTTCAGAGGAGCGGGGATCGCTCTTTTATTTCCTTCCGAGACTAGGTTTTCATTGGGCAGCCTTGTGTTTTTAAGGTGCAGCTCTAGAACTGTGTAAGTTAACATTACAAGCTACAAGCAGCAGGTGGAACCCAAATTTACGGAAAGACCTGCGGTAAGGAATGACTGGAACTTTAATTAAAAGCCGTGAGATAGAAAACATGTAGCTTGCCTCCCGAACGGGCCTGTTCTTGGTGCTGGACCTATTCTTGGTGCTGGATCTGTTTTGGTGTCAGTGTCCCGGGACCGGAGGAGGCGTGTCTCCGCGTGGACGCGGCCGGTGCCCGCCCCTGGCCCTCTGTCCCCGCGCCCGCGCCGGGAGGCTCAGTTCCCACAGCTGCGCGGTTTCTTCGGTTTCTTCCGTCTGCCGGTGTCCAGGCCGAGCCCTCGCAGGCCGAGGCTCATCTTTCGCGTCTTGGGAAGCATTTGGGTTGCGCCTGACCCTGCAGGAGAAGAAATAAGTAAATGCACCCCATAAAATCAAAGATCTCTCTCTTTCCCCATCGATTTGGACGCGAGCCGGCGTGCTGGCTCCGTGGCTTAGCTGGTTAAAGCGCCTGTCTAGTAAACAGGAGATCCTGGGTTCGAATCCCAGCGGGGCCTTTTTTTCTTTTTCCTTCCGGGTGTGGCTTTCCCCAGTTCAAAAGAGGATGGGTGATCAAAGTGAAATCCTAAGGGCAAATGTTCTCTATGGGGTTTCACAAAACTGTTTTACACGGGTCTGAGGATGGACTTCCTTATTATTTACAAAAACAGCACGAAGATGAATTTGTTGTTCTTTTGAAGAAAATTTCCATCCTTCCTGTTTTTATATTTTTGTTCCACGTGTATTTTTTCATCAAGTACAAAAGGAACCAGGGAAAGCAGAAGGCAAAGTCACCGCATTTAAACTACAAGCTATATAACCTCTGATCATTCTCTCGTCTTTCACACGAACGCCCTTTCACACTCTGCAGGCAATGTTTTTAGAACGGAATGATGGACACAGGTGCTGTGGAGAAGGCTGCAAACACCTCCGTTCATAGCAGCCACTGAAATCCAGCTTATATGTAACACGTGTAAGGGGCTGGGGTGTCTCGCTGCCTGTTCTGAGTTTATCAAGCTGCACACTGAAGATGGGCGGACTTTTCTGAATGGATGTTATACTGCAATGAAGAGAGAGAGAGAGAGAGAGAGGGAGGGAGGGAGAGAGATGAGTAGTTTCTGTGTCTACTAAACCCGGCAAAGGGAGCACTTGGCACGGGGTTTCCACCACAGCCACTTCTGTAATCACACCTGAGAGGTTTCTGAAATCACAGAATCCCTGACTCTGCCCCAGGTGTTGAAGACAGGCTTTGGCAAGGCATTTGGCAAGGCGATGTGTCTTCCCTTTTAGAAGATTTGGAAATAAAGCCAGAATTAGCAAGACAATGTCCCCCAGGCACTGGCACCTGTGCCAACCGGAAAGGGCGGTCCAGGTGCATCTGATAAGTCGGCTTCTGGGTGCTTCGTGCCAGAGGCTAGGGCTGGGGAAGGAAGGACACAGGTGTTTCCTAAGAGCCTGTCACCTGCTCAGTCCTGGGCCTGGTGACCGTTTTCCTTGAAGGGGAAAAGGAAAGTGGGGTGAGGGGCGAGGGTGTGGCGCTGATTAAAATCTGTAACCGGTTCTCTTTCTACTCTCAGCAAGGGGTTCCTGTGGCAGCCCCGTCTGTTCTGGGTGAGGTTCCACATACACATTTCAGGATACGCATTACACATTAAACCAGCAAAGCAACTGCCTGAGGTTCCCAAGTATTTTTTTTAAAGTTAGTTGTTTTCTTTCTTTGACTTTCTAAAAGCATAATTTGAACACAAATGAATACTTTTAAAGCAGGAATAAATCATGTTCTTCTCCCAGCGATACAGTGTGGGTGGGTGGCAGGCGGTGGGCAGTGTGGGGGGAGTAGTGTTTGAGGCAGGACGAGGAGAGGACTCGAGACTCACACTCTATCCATTCGCGCGGCAGAGCTGGCTGGTCAGAGCCTCTGGAGGTGGCTGTGCCTGGTCCTTGCCTGGGGTGACGCAGGGGGAAGCGGGAGTCTCGCTGAACTACCTGCAACAGCGGTTTCCTAAGGTCACCCAGGCTTGTTTGTTTGCTTGCTTCCCGATTCCAAGGCATTCCCATGAAAAGTTTTCCAAACGTTTCCTCCTCCTGGAAAAGTACTTTTAAAATGCCAAGACATGGCTTCACTCACGTTCACCAGAATCACCTTTTTAGTGGTGAACATGGAGTCAGCACCCAAACGGGCTGAGGGCGGGCAGCCAGTGGGCACCCGGCCTTTTTGCGAGTCCCTGGGTTCTCCTGAGACAGCAGCCACGGGGCTGCCTGCCAGGTGAGCCCACCCACTGCTGTCAGGCCCCGATGGGTCCTGGTAAATAGAACCACAATGCTCAGTGAGCAACATGCCTTCTTTCCTCAGGGGTGCGTGTGTGTGTGTGTGTGTGTAGTATAGATTTTTATTGATGTCAGAGAGCAAGGGAGAGGGAGAGAGAGATAGAAACATCAGTGATGACAGAGAATCATCGATCCGCTGCCTCTGCACGCCCCCTATAGGGGATCGAGCCCACAACCTGGGTGTGTATCCTGAAGGGGAAAGGAACCGTGACCTCCTGGTTCATCGGTTGCCGCTCAACCACTGAGCCATGCCGGCCGGGCCTTTCCTGTGTTTTTGTTCTGGTTCCACTCGTTGCAATAAAGAAAGGAAGGTGCAGCAATCAGACAGACTTATTTATTAGGTTAAGACCACGGGCGACATTGATGCTGAACGCAGGGAAAGTACAATCCGAGTAGGAGATGTGAGCGTGGACAAACGTGCAGCCTGTTGACCAGAGGAGCCTGGGGCATTAGGGAAATGTGAAGACAGACAGGAGCAGTCGGGCTCGCTGTGCTGAGCAGGGACATCGCAATCGGGGACCCAAGGAGAAGGGCGTGGGAGGGAGGCTGTGTGGGGAGAGAGCGCACAGGCCACGGTTTGGAAAAAGGGAGTAGTTGATGCTCAGGGAAGGGGTGTGTGAGGGGTTACACAGGACATTGGGATGATGGCTGAGGGGGCACAAGGCTGAGATAGTGGCTGATGAAGTGGTGATATCCCTGAGGGACGATTCCTGGAACTGCCTCTGAACGGGAGAGAGCCCAGATCATAAGGAGGAGGGGAAGCAGAAACGATGGGGCCCACAGCGTGAGGGTGGAATGGCCCCCAGGCAAGGGAGCAGCAGGTCAGTGCGGAGAGGAACGGGGTCTGAGACACTGCTGTGCACACAACTGTCTAAAATCCTCCTCCCTGTCCACCTCCTGTCTGACACCCTGGCCCTCCTCCTGGTGTCTCTCCTCTACTCCCCCCTCCAATCACTCAGACTCCACAGCAGCAGGGCCCATTTCCTCCGCCCTGTAGGACAAGCTTAGGAATTTGAGATACAGGCCCTGACACTGTAGGGGCAGGCCAGGTGGTCATCCCTGGCCTACGGTCACCTCACTTTCCTCCATCCCAGTGTCCCCTCCAGGTTCCTTGATGGGGTGTTAGCCTCGGGTCTTCTGTTCCAAGAATCCTTTGGGGTTTCTGCTTGCCTGTTCCTCCACATACCCCTCCTCTGGACACCAGGATGGTTGTCATCACCCTATGACCATCTAACCTGACCCCATCTCGATCCCTGAGCTGTCTGTTTTTATTTCAAGTCCTTCCCTTTAGGATGTGGCCTCCAGGGGTAGGAGAACAGATGTCATTGAAGAGTCACTTCCCTGGACCCTGACTATTGGTACAGAAACAGATTAGAAAGGTCCCACACCCCACATTCTCTAGCAGCAGCCACACAACCTTCCCAAGACTAATCCCTATCCAACAGGAAGCCACGGAGCTGGGTGAAGCCTGAGGGGCGAGGGTGGCAGAGAAGGGTGAGAGCAAAGGGAAGCAGCTAAGCTGGGCTCATCCCTAAGGTGCCCCTTGGTTGGCCTGGGTACAGATGAGTTTAGAATGAAATGTGTCTGTGTCCCCAGAGGCAGCATCCTCCCCCAAGGGGGACAGTGGGATCTCCTTGGAGGGGTCCCTGGCATCAGCCTCTACCGTGACTTCCTCCAGCCCATCCGTGACTGGGCAGATGGTCAGGGGCTTTTTGCCAGAGGACCACAAGCAGAAGAAGGGTCGGAGGGGGCCAGAGAAAGAGGCCTTGGAGAACGTGTAGATGTGGGACCCGTCCATCATGTTGTAGAAGGCAACGTCTCCTGAGTCATAGTCCAGGAAAATCCCAACCCGACGGGGCGGTCCTGCCAGGGGGAGAGGGGTGCGCAGGGGGGTGAGGGCCCAGTACCCGTTTCCATACAGCTCCACAGCCCAGAACCCATTCTTGGGAGTCATGGGGTCAAATCCTTTCTTCATCACGTCCTCCCTGCAGACCCCGATGGCCCAGTCGGTCCTATCCCCCACCTCCACCTCCCAGTAATGCCTCCCGGAGGTGAAGGCCTCCCGCCCCAACACGCAAGGCCAGGAGTCAAATCTCTCTGGCTTCTCGGGCAGTTTCTGACGTTCATCTTCCAGCCGCACAGACTTGGAATCCTCGTGCAGAAAGAGGTGGGGGTGGGCGGTGTCCGGGTCCAGAGTCACATCAACTAGACACGGAGAGGAAGTGAGTCTGAGCAGGCGTGAATGTGAGAGGCTGAAAGCCCTGTCCTCCCTTCTCCAAAGAGATAGGAGCTGGTAGGTCTCCTCCAAGGAGAGCTGAACTGTTCAACCTGCTCAGCTGTCTCTGTTCCCCTCTTCCCTCGACAGCTACAGGTGATGTACAAGCTGACTGTCCCCAGGGCCTAACACCCTGGCCAGAGGGGCTTGTCTCCTATCCATCTCCCAGGCCACCGTGTGCCTCAAGGAAAAGTTGATGCTATTTGCCACCTTTCCCCCTCTCTATCCTCATCCCTAAAAGGTGTTGGTGCTTTTGTTTCCAACTATTGTAGAACTTTGAGGCCCTGGGGGTTGGAGTCTCGGAGCCCTTGAGAGGTTGAGAGTCACTGACCTGCATGCAGTGTAGCTTTCTTCCACTCTGCAATGAGACAGAGAGAGAGACAGTCACTGAAAGGTTTTATAGGAGAGAGCGAGAGCGAGAGAGAGCGAGAGAGGGAGAATCTTGAGGGTGAAATAATGACAAGGAGACAGAACTTACTGAGCTCTTTCAGGAGTTTCTCTGGAAAACAAACAGAAATAATGAATGACCTTCTATAGTGGACATGACGAGGCACACAAAGGAGTAGCTGTTACATCATGACTACTCCATTACTGAAACATGATCAATGGTGAAGAACAAGAATTGTGCTGTTTTCTAAGTAATATGCAGGAAGTTCCTATTGGCTTGGATCGTATCTGTAGTCGTTACTGGGAAACCGAAGTAAAAGTGAGGATAGAGCCTCAGGGTGGGTAGTGAGCAAACTTCAGGTCTAATACCTGTTAGAACTGGTTCTGATTCCTCCTGCACCCAAACCTCTGTCCTTGCTCAGATTGAGTATCAGTGACTCCAGGAGCCCTAGAATCCCCTCTGACTTTCAGAGTTCCAGAGTCCATATCTTCCCCTGGCAGCTATCCTACAGGACTTGGATCCAACCTCACTCAGACGCACTCCTGACAAGCAGCCTGGATCCTATGACTTACCTGTAGAGCTGAATTCATCCTTCCTCCGCCTGGACCTTTCCTTGTATAGTCTCCAGGTGAAAAATATGGACCCGATGGTCAGAACTCCTAGGACCACTAAGATGACAGCCACAGCCACCACCCAGGGAGTCAGCCTTGGGAAGAAAGGAGCTGAAACAAAGGACATTTGTTGCGAAACATTGAGCAAGTCCAGCTCCTCTTCTGGTTCCAAAGGGACTCGGAAGAGGGCATGACCTGGACCTCTCCCTCCCATTCCTTCCAGGGTGAAAACAGTCCCTCCAATGCCACCCAGGCTTTTCAGGGAAAAAAAGATCTTAGGTAGGAAAAAGCAGAGAAAGGAATGAAGATGAATAAGAGTCATTTTGGGACAGAACAAGAAAAAAATGGATGAATTCATGTTGTTATGGAAATTCCTCCTTAATGATCAATGGAGGACCTGAGCCAAGGGCACAGGGAAGTAACCCAGGAAGGGGAAGCGTCACCTCTGGGTGCAACAGCACAGACTCAGTGACCCAGGGAGAAGGAACAGTTCCTGCCTGGACCAGAAGCCGTGTGTGGGGGACAATGAGAAGATTCACTTTCCTGAGGACCCTGGACAGAGCTCTCGCCTGGGATGGAGGAGAGAGGGGTGGAAACAGGAGGGCTTAGTCTTCTTGCTTGCTCAAGGAGTGGGTCTCGGGATCAGGAAGGCCTGCAGGGACAAAGCTTCTCTATCCAAGGTGCATCTCCTAAGAAAACCTGGATTTTCTACAAGGTCTTGGTACAGTTTATGCCTTCAGAATATTTAAAAAATATTTTTATTGATTTCAGAAATGAAAAGAGAGAGAGGGAGAGAGAGAGATCAATGATGAGAGAGAATCATCTATCGGCTGCCTCCTGCACACCCCACACTGGGGATCGAGCCTGAAACCCGGGCATGTGTTCTGACCGATAATCCAACCTCAACCTCCTGGTTCATGGGTCAACAACGCTCATCCACTGAATCTTGGGGCTAAAATCTTTACTCTGAGTGAAGTTGGTGGGGCTCCCTCATGAGAGTGGGTGGGATTTTAGGTGGAGAAAGTAGACTGCTCTGCCAGGAGATCACGCTTCACAGAGGAACCCAGTGTTGGGCTCACTGACCTGGTATGAAAATGTCTACTTCCTTCTCCTGGCCGAGGAGGAGGTTCTGGATGCAGCAGGACACGTTCTTCATGGAGGGGTCCCTGATGGTCACGGAAGCCACCACGGTGAACAGGCCTTCTTGGTCGGGATCCCTGGCCTCTGACGTGGAGGAGAACTTCTCTCCCGTGGGTGTCCTCCACTGCACCTGGGGCTCCGGGTACCACCCCAGCGAGGTGCACTCCAGCCGGGTCTCCCCGTTGTCTTGAAGGTCCATGTGGATGTGAGGATCAGAGCCCAGCGCTGTGGAGAGAGCAGCTGGTCTTACTCCTTCAGGGGACATCCTCTGGGAGCCTTAGACCCACAGGGCGGCATAGATTGGGAAAGGGAAGCACTCGGGGAGGGGGGAGGAGGGTAGAGGCTCCTCTCCACACTGCATCACACAAGGAAACTGAGGGTCAACACGGCTTTTCATAACCTCCTTGGAAAGGGGCGCCAGCCCGGCGGGCCTGGCTCAGCGGTTGAGCATCAACCTATGAACCAGGAGGTCAGGGTTCCTTCCAGGTCAGGGCACCCGCCCGGGTTGTGGGCTGATCAATGACTCTCTCATCATTGACCTTTCCATCTCTCTCTCCCTCTCCCTTCCTCTCTGAAATCAATAAACATATATTTAAAAAGAGACGCACACCTCCCGGGAGTCAGGGAGAAGGGCACGCGGTACTCACCGGCCACCCGCAGGCGCACGCGGGCCTCTCCGTGGCCTGGGCCGTCCTCCCGCCGGAAGGAGCA
>NW_005355648.1:44481-49419 GCF_000412655.1 Myotis brandtii
GGGACAGCCAGACACCGGGAGGGCCGAGGACGGATGGGGACCGGGCTCCCCGCCCCAGGGCAGCGTCCCTACGCCCATTCCTGGGGCAGCCCGCCCCACGGCACCCGTTTGGGGCCCAGGCTGAGTATCCAGGGAGAACCGAATGGGGTCATTTCTGTTTACCCTGCGGCCAGGGACAGCGGGGAGACCCACCTGCGTCCACGGGACCTGCGTGCAGCCCGCGCAGATGCAGAAGCAGGAGGGTGAGCAGACACCCGCCGAGGCAGGGGCTGGGGAAGGCGGCCATCGCCCTCCTCCGCTGCAGTCAGTGGGGAGCTTGGCCTGGAAGACAAAGGGCAGTTCTTTCCCCCTCGGAGGCGCCAGGCCTTGCACAGACAAGCCCCGCCCCGCTACACACACACACACCGGCCATCCGCCCACCCAACACCCTAAAAGAACACAATGGGCCCTACAACCCTGAGGAGACAGGAGGTGGGAGCTGTGATACAGCGTGCCCGGGAAGGGGTGCCTGTGAAGGAAGGAATCTTGGAACCACTGTTCTACAAAAACCCTCTTCTTTCAAAGGCAGTGATTTGGTATTTGCTTTAGCAATGATGACAGAGATAACGCGATAGAGGCAGAGGTGGGTGCCCAGGAATGAAGAGGAAAAAGAAGAGGTTGGAGAAGGACAGGGAAGGCGCTGAGAGAGCTAAGGGCATGCAGCGCCCAGGGCCAGAGGGAGGAACATGCCTCCTGGCTGAGCGGGATCTGGGCACCCACCTGGCTCCTTGGAGGAAAGGGCACCTGCCAGGCACTGCCACCGAGTGAGAAGGCTGGGCGCGCCCAGGACCAAGTTAAAGCCACAGAGGAGGAAGGGGCAGTGCCCTCAGGAGCGCCTGCCCCCACCCCATCCCCGACGTATTTACTTTGGAAAGGAGTTTTCCAGCGACAACGGGAAACATCTGCTGCTCAGAGAACAGGGTCTACGCCGAAGCACTGGGCTAACTAAATGGGCAGAGTGGACAGGGAAGGGGGCAAGAGAACGCTGGGAGGAGACGGGAGCTTCCGTTTCTTCATCTCTAAAACGGGAATATGGTTAATAATAACCTTATTCAGAGAGGTTAAGCATGTAAAGCACAAAGCTTACAGTAGGGACATAGAAGAGGGTATGACTTGTATTTTTTTTATTATTTATGTGGGCTGAGAATTCCAGGTAGGCTGTAGGTACCTGTGTGTGATTCGGTTTTTAGGGCCCCAGGGTTGCAATTCCTATTCAAGGTTAAGCCTCTTATTGTTATAGGCTGTACGTACCTGTGTGTGATTTGGTTTTTAGGGCCCCAGGGTTGCCTCCCTGGGAGCAACTCATGAGGCCTGCAATTCCTATTCAAGGTTAAGCCTCTTATTGTTATGGAAAAAGAATATGGAAAAATGCTTTTTAAAAAGTAGAAATCACCCATAATGTCACTGACGGATGATAACCTCTACTCACATGTTAGCATCTTTCATCCCAGGGTTTACTTTACGTGCATGTGCATCAGAAAACAGAACTGACAAGGCTTTCACATAATTTGAAGGGTGGTTAACAGTTATATCATATTGTAGGTTCTTACAGTTCCCAAGACTGTGGGCATCTTGTTTTTTTTGCCTATTATACATAGTACATGTTACACATAGGCTTTGTCCATATCTTTGATAACTTCCTGATATGCTTTCCGATCAATTCCAAGAAATGTAGTCATTGGGTCCAAGGGGATGAGCAGGCCGCCCAAGTTCCTTCCTGGAATGCAGAACCTGACTCACTATCAACAGAACGTCCTCCTCACCTAACCCTGCCTGCACCACTGAAGTGGATCAAGCTGTGATCTTACCATGCTTTTATTTACTTATTTTTAAAAAATATTTTTATTGCTTTCAGAGAGGAAGGGAGAGAGAAACATCAATGATGAGAGAGAATCATGGATCGGCTGCCTCCTGCACACCCCACACTGGGGATGAAGCCTGCAACCCTGGCATGTGCCCTGACTGGGAATCAAACTGTGACCTCTTGGTTCCTAGGTTGACGTTCACCCACTGAACCACGCCGGCCGGGTTTACCATGTATTTATGTAATAGCAAGGCTGGTCACTTTTCATATCCACTCAATATTTTCCAGAATTGAGCTCTTCAGGCCAACCACTCATTTGTTTCCTAGACAGACACATTCTGGTGCTGTTTCATATCCATTTGTATGAGCTTTATAAATTAAAGATGTCAGCTCTGTATTATATTTGTGGCAAAAATCCTTCATTACCACAGTTTAGTCCTGGACTTCTAATTGGGAATATGGTGAAGACCAAACAAATGATTGACCCACCAGACTGCTAGGAGAATGACTTCCCAAATGCAAATCTGATTATTTCACCTTTTGCTTAAAAATCCCTACATATGCCCAGCTGGTGTGGCTCAGTGGTTGAACGTTGAACCATGAACCAGGAGGTCAGGGTTTGATTCCTTGGTCAGGGCACATGCCTGGGTGGTGGGCTTGATCCCCAGTATGGGGCTTGCAGGAGGCAGCTGGGATCAATGACTCTCTCTCATAATTGATGTTTCTGTCCTCTCCTTCTCCCTTCCTCTCTCTGAAATCAATAAAACATATATTTTTTAAATCTCTACAAATCTCCTTAGTGACCCCAGCACCAAGTTCAGGCACCTTAATCAGGGCAAGAAAATGCTGTAGAATTGAGTGTTCTGCTTCCTTCCTCTCCTCTATTTTCTCCAAGGGCCTACACACCCACCGGAGGAATTTGGGTGGAGATGTGGTTGTCTCAACCTGCAACCCCCTCTCAGGCCTTAAGATGGTAGTGTGGTCTCCCTCTCCTCCCGGCTGCTGGCTTTCCATGAATGGTGGGGATGCCCTGGAGAGGGCTCTGGCTCAGGGTTTTGGGTTTGTCTTCTTTGCATGTGGCCTAATCAAGCTAAGACAAAGGACTGGGTGAGGGCATCACGGAGGGCACTGTGTTCTGTGGCTCCTTACTCAGCATTGAGCCCGCTGCTCTTCCCAGGGGCCCACACTGTTGGCACGCTGGTAATAATCAGATAGGGCCCACCGATAGGTTGGCATGGTAGCAATGACATCAATCCCCATTGACCAAGCCCATGTTGAATGGATGTGCACCGTACACTTCGGAGTTCGTGTAGGGGAAGTGCCGGCAGGGCAGTGAGGAGGCCTGGGTGACGTGGTGATGGGTTTCTGTATGGAAGAGGGACTCTTGGGGGTGGGAGAGGTGCAAAGTGCCCTGGGGTCAGGCTGAGTGGGACTGCTGTTGCAATGGAGAATTCCCAGAATGAAGTAAAAGGGAGACAGGACCTCAGAGGAGCCAGTGAAGTGAGGTTGGAGTGAGCTTGCAGGGAGGGACCAGAATCTACCCCGTTGCAGCTCCTCCCTGCCACCTGGTGGGGCGAGTCCTCCAGGTAGGGCTCTGTTCATGGGCTCTAGAAAAATGGCAGACTACAAACCTTAGGGAATTTTAGGGGTGGGCCAGGAATTTATTCACCTTGCTTTCCTCTTGTGGGTCACTCAGGAGGCAGCCGATCAATGATTCTCATCCTTGGTGTTTCTATCTCCCTCTCCCTCTCTGAAATCAATAAATGTATATATATATTAAAAAACAAACTACAAAAACACACTAAAGTCCAGCTAAATACTTGTGGTTTCATTGTCGGCCTGGGGAATTCACTTTGTTAGAATTTCCTTCTTCCTTTCAGGGCAGTAAGGGACTCTTCTTGAAAAACCCATTTCTAGTGAATTTTAGTGACTTGTGCTGTTCGTTCTTCCTGGGAAGCCCCCCCTCAACCCTGGTCTTCATCTGACCTGAGGCAGAGCTCACCCCCTGAGAATAGCCTTCCTGTGGGGTATTTCTTGAAAACAGTTAGTGGCGATTACTTAATTGGCATCTGCCCGAGATTGCGCACCTTCTCTCATGGGCAGATGTGAGAATCCCGTCTCTATTAAAGCCAGACATCAGATTTGCAAAACAAATGGAACAACGCGCCACGCACATCACTAGCATTTATTTTGCAAACAAGTCATCTTTCACAAAAATATGTTATTTATGTCAACCTTAATCTGTTTACAGCTGTCATATAAATATAGATCGACAAACATCTTTGAAGCTGTTCAGTCCAATATAGCAAATATTAGCAGCAAAAATGAGCAAAAGCCCTCTGGGGCCTCTGTCATTTTACGTGAATAAGGCATCCTGAGGCCACAAAGCTGGAAACCAGCGACCTTGCGATGAACTGGTTCCCTGCTCACCTGCTCAGCTGGGCCTTAACCCCCGGTCACTCTCGGTGACCGTGACCGGGTACTGCCCCCTCGATTTTGGCGGGGACACCTGAGCCAGGCCCGATCCGGGGCATCCTCGTCTTTCATCCTCTGTCTACCTGTTTCGTCCTTTCAGCCTGGGAGCCTTGCTGTGTGGGCTGCAAACCGGGTGGGCGGGCTGGACCTGCAGGTGCTGGGACCCTGGGTCAGGCCCTCCCAGCCTGCCGTCCCGCTTCCTCATCCCTGACCTCCAAGGGTGGCTCTTCGTCCTCTCAGGTCCTGGGCACCTGCTGGCCTCACGGCGAGTCCACGGTGCCTGGTGTGGACTCGGGTTCAAGGCCACACGCGTCACCTAATGCTACCGCAGCGGGCTCTCCGCCAGTCGCCGCCCAGCACTTTCTTTGGTTGGGAGCCACCTGGAGCCCTGGGGTCCCCGGGACTGGCCCCTGCCCCCTGGTGACCAGCAAATGAGCTGCTGCAGCAACCGCCTCAGGGGGGAGACGGCCTGGGGCGCGGGGCCTCCGAAGGGGGTCTCCGATGTGACCACAGCGGGTGCGTAGCAGGAGGGGCGGCCAGGGCTCCCCTACTCTCCTCGGAGGCCAGGGAACTGGTGGCTGCGCTCGGTCCCCGCCCCGTGCAGGACCAGCCCCCCCTCA
>NW_005355648.1:50033-56215 GCF_000412655.1 Myotis brandtii
GGAGAACGGGCTCGGGGAGAGGCGGCCCCAGCGCGTGCGCTGCAGGGAGCGCTCCCTCTCTCTCCGCATCCTCGCCCCCCCAACCTCTTTCTCGCCGGGACCTCTGACCTCGGGACTCTCCTTAGCCGGGAACTTGCAGAGACCCCGTCCCCGCCCCACCCCCAGGGAAGCCATTCGGGCGGACCGCTCCCCGCACACACGCGGGCAGAAGGGGCCCGGATGGGTCCTCGGCGTCCGCCGGGTTAACCGGGTGGCGGCGACATACGTGACGGACAAGGGCTCCCTTCAAAGGGCGAAGGAGGACAAGGCCCCCAAAGCCACTGCCCCCGAGAGGCGAGCCCGGCAGAGGCGGGGCCCGCTCCCACCGGCTGTGCGCTAACACCTGCGCCCAAGGGACCTCTCCCGGTACAGGAGGTGCCTAACGGCGCTCCGCAGACCTCCCCACCTGCCCTTCCGTGACTGAACCGGCCGGCGTCCGTCGTGTTAAAATGCCTTCTCCCTCCCCCATCTTGTATGTCCAACGGTGACAGTTGTGAAATTCACCTAAAGAGCAAAGGCCCAGCCCTCGCTGGCTGGGCTCAGCGGATAGAGCGACGGCCTGCGGACTGAAGGGTCCCGGGTTCCAGCCGCATCAAGGGCAGGTACCTTGGCTCAGGCTCGAACCCAGGCCCTGGTTGGGGGGTACGTTTGGAGGCCACCAGTCGATGTGTCTCTCTCACACCGGTGTTTCTCTCCATGTCGCTCCTTCTCCCTTTCACGCTCTCTAAAGGTCAGTGGGAAAATGTCCTCAGGTGAGGATTAACAATAAATAAATAAACAAACAAACAAGGGCCAAGCGCCGTGGTGTCTGCTAAAACCTGGACTCTGGTGCCTTCAGCAGAGGGCGCTGAGTCACACACAGCGCAGGGAACTCATAGGCCGCTGCGGGCTCCCACCTGCCCAGGCCCCGTCCCTGTGGGCTGCGCCCAGCATCAGGGCTCCCCTGGGCAGGGAGGCGTTTCCTGAGGCAGCTCCTGGCAGCTCCCTGCAGCCCGCACCTTCCCCGGGTTACATCTATCTCAGCCAGCAGTGTCCTCTCTCACGCAAACCCCGGGTCCAAAGAGTCCCGACCACTGAACCATAACCTCCGGGAGGTCCGCTCTGTGCTTGACCTGCTTGCCCTCCCATAGTCAGGGATGAAATGACACTGAAAAGCAAAGGCAGGAAAGTGGCTCCTCTCCCGCTCCTGCTGGAGGCAGGACAGCAATTTCTCTGCTGTTCATATTCCCCCTGAGGACCGGGCCCAGCCCTCGGGGACACAGGAGTCACTCCCAGAACTGGTTTTCGAAGCAACTGCAGGCACACAGACCGAGACTGAGGAAAGGGTGGTTCCCTCAATGCAAAATCAGGCCTGGCTCAGGGGTTCAGCATCGGCCCATGAACCAGGAGGTCACAGTTCCATTCCTGGTCAGGGCACGCGCCCGGGTTGTGGGCTGGATCCCCAGTTCGGGGCGTGCAGGAGGCAGCTGATCAATGATTCTCTCTCATCATTGCTGTTTCTATCTCTCTCTCCCTCTCCCTTCCTCTCTGTGAAATGAATAAAAACACCTTTTTAAAAAAACGAGGGTGGGAAGGAAGCGAAGAGTTGACATCAGCCCCGGGAATTCCTGTGGGAAAAGCTGGGATGCCACTGGGTGGGGGTGGGATGCTGCGAGTGAACTGACCCCAGCCCAGGCCCCCCCCCCACACACACACACTGTGGCCCTGGTGCCCCTCAGCGTACCCGTCCCTTTGGCTGGCTAGTGGGGGAGGCTCAGGAGGTGAGGGACAGCCGGGTGCTCACCCGCATGTAGGAGGCCTCTTCTCCATCCTGCAAGGGGACAGACAGTGAGCTTCCCGAGGTGACCGAGACCAGCAGGAAGCACGCGGTGCACAGGGCCATTCAGGAAATGCGAGACTTACGCAATTCTTCCCGAAGTTGCTCTGAAAAAATAAACAGAAACACACGGACGCCCTCAACCTGTGTAGTTCTCTGCACGTGAGTCGTTGGTAAACAAAGGCCTAGCTCTTTCTGTGAATCCCCCCTCCCCCACCTCTGAGGAAGTGCCAGGTCCCAGAAAGGAGGTAGACCAGGTGGCTGGACTGTCTTGGCTCAGTTAAGTTTGCTTTCTTTCAGCAACAGGGTGCTCTCTGCAGCCAGGTGGGTGGATGTAACATCTGAGGAAGGCGAAAGGGAGCTGGGGGGGAAGGGGGGAGGCTGGGACTCAGAGCCCCAAGCCCTGACAGTCCCGTTTGTCCTCTGTCCCCCAGGCTCCTGCAGCCCAGCAGGGTCATGGGAACGGCAGTGAAGTGCCCTCTTACTCGTTCACTTTTTGTTAGCCGTTCTTTCTCTCTTTTCCCACACGTTCTTGCCCCTGTTCCTTACGAGCCATTTCTTTCTCTTTATTTTCAAGGTCTTTTTCCAGGGACAGAGCTTCTTTTCTCCTGCGGAGTTTCCTGATGAGACAGATGCTGCCGAGGATGATGACGAGGAGGAGCAGAGCAGGCAGGACGACAGCCAGGGCCTCCATCCAGGGGAAGGGAGACGAGCTGGGGATCAAGGGTTCTGGAAGGGGGGCCAGAGAAGTCCCAGTGAGTGAGGCCAGGGAGGTCCGGGGTGAGAACCATCACAGGGAGGAAAATCAGATTTACCCTCAGAGAAGAGGCTCCTACTCCTGAGTTTTGAGAATATTTGATGTTCCCCTTGTGATGCAGGGAGAGGCCTCAGCTCAGCTGCTGCCCCAGCTCTTCAGGGCCCAGGACCCTCCCACTGCGGCCCCTCCCCCAGCCTCACTGGGGCTCCCCTCTGTCTGCTGAGGACCCTGCCCTCATGGGCTGGGCCCCCAGAGGGCAGGGAGCGAACCTGGAATGAAGATCACAGAGTCCTTCTCCTGGCCGAGCAGCGTGTTGTTGACGGAGCAGGACATGTTCCTCACGGAGCTGTCCACGATCACGGCCAAGGTGACCGTGAAGAGGCCGTCAGCATCCTGGGCGTAAGCCTCCTCCAGGGCAGGCGTGACCTCACCATACGGGTCCCTCCACACTGCGTGGGGCTCGGGGTACCACCCTTCCGACGTGCATTCCAGCCGGATGCCCCCATCCTCATGGCCCTTCATCTCAATGAGGGGCTTGGAGCCCAGGCCTGGGGACAGATAAATACGTCTAAAACCACTACTTCTGAAGCACGTTCCTGGTAAAGACGTTCAGAGATCTCTAAGGAGCAGCATCAGCACTATCTGTGGGGTTTAGGACGCATGGAACTGAGCATCTCGGAGGGAAGGGGGGGAGGGCGGTGGGTGGGAGGTGATCAACCAAAGACCTTGTATGCATATGTGCATGGCCCACGGCCACAGACAATAGGTGGTGAGGGCCTGGGGTGGGGAGGGGTGGTCTGGAGGGGGTCAATGGGAGGAAAAGGGGATATATGCAATATTTTCAATAATAAAGGTTTCTTAAAAGCTGTAGGGATTAAACGTTCTCCCTGCTCAAGGCTCCCGCTGTGTTCTGTGTGCTTCTCAGGACTCCATGCCCACAGCTCAGCAGCCAAAGCCACTGGTTGGGTCCTGGGGCAGGAGGAGGCTGTCCTCCGAGGTTGAAGGGAATTCTAGGCAAAAACCTACTGGACGGCTTGACTGGCGTGGCTCAGTGGTTGAACATCGACCTATGGACCAGGAGTTCATGGTTCGCTCTCCTATCAGGGCATATGCCTGGGTTGCATATGGGGGGCGTGTAGGAGGCAGCTGATCAATGATTCTCTCTCATCTTTGATGCTTCTTTCTCTTCCTCTCCCTTCCTCACTGAAATCAATAAAAATATATTTTAAAAAATATATATTAACAACAAAACAAAAAAACCTACTGGGCTGCCGGGGGCCTAAGGTTCAGTGAGTTGCTCTGTGAAAAAGCCACCGAAGGGAGTGACACGACGCACCTGCCACCACCAGGCGCACGGTGGCCTCGTCGTAGGACCTGCCTCGCTGGAAATAGCAGCGGTAGACGCCGTCGTCGTGGGCTGTGACGTTGTGAATGACGAGGGCCACCCTCCCCTTGCTAATGTCCTCGCTCACAAAGGTGGTCCGTCCGCGGTACTGTGCCATCTGCTCCTCGGGCCTCTCGCGCCCGCCCATGTACACCAGCACTGCCGGGGAGAGCCGAGCCCGGCACCACCGCACCTCCATGTCCTCCGCGCTCTTCTCGGGCGACAGGTGGCAGCGGAGCACGGCGTGTTCTCCCACCATGGCCAGGATGGGCTCGTCCGGTCCCACGACTGTAAACTGGGCTGCACGACAGAGGCACCGGCTCAGGGGGGGCACCGGCCATTGGACGTCGAGGGCAGGAAAGTGACAGGGGCCTTACAATCTGGCAGACAGAGCAGCTGAATTAATCGGAAAAGTAATCCTATTATTTTAAATCTTAGAACACAGATACTTATGTGAACAGGGGGTTAAGTTTTTCTTGTTTCCCTTTCAAGCCCTGTGCGAAGTGATTGGGGAGGTGACTCAGCTGTGAGTCCAGGGAGCAGAACCCATAAGCTGGGTCACCAGGAGCCAGAACACCATCTCAGCAACAGCATCTCTGACCCAACAGGAGTCAAAACATCATCTCAGCAACAGCATCTCATTGCCTGGGGACTGAGGACAAGAGCTGACAGCTGAGACCCCCAGGGCTGCACACAGCACCCCAGCCCCTTCCCCTTTGTAGTCCTGTCCCTGCACTTGCTGGGAGACAGGACTCGATGGGTGTAAGCGCCCTGCCTACTGGGTGGGCCGCCTTCTCAGTAAACACCTTATGGGACTCAACCCTGCCTTTGTGATTGGACACAGCGACAGGCAGCTGAGCCCACCTGGGGGTTTCCCGGTAACAACAGGAAGTGGCTCTTCTCGGGGACAGCTACTCCTGGGCTGAGGGGTCTGGGGGCCAGTCGCTGTGGCTGGCTGGAGCTAGGGACGCCTAGTAAGTACCTACCGAGGCGGCTAATGCTTGGTGAACAGAACACAGAGAGGCCCACACGGAGATCCTACAGACCCTGTGCTTAGAGCTGTCCTGTTCCCCAGTGCAGCCCCGGCCTGGGGGGAGGTTGGGACTGGAACTGTCCAACAGGGTAGCCGCCAGCCAGTCCCAACTGAAACCTGCTGCCAGTGTGAAATGCATACACAGCCCTGGCCGGTGTGGCTCAGTGGACAGAGCGCCGGCCTGACCTGAAGGGTCCCGGGTTCCATTCCAATCAAGGGCAGGTACCTTGGTTGCAGGCTCCTTCCTGGCCCAGGTCCTGGTTGGGGCATGTGCAGGAGGCAACCAATCAATGAGTTTCTCTCACATGGATGATGTTTCTCTCTGTCTTTCCCTCTCTCTTCCACTCTCCCTAAAAATCAATGGAAAAATACCCTCCCGTGAAGATTAACAACAACAACAACAATTTGAATGAGGCCCCGCTGGGGCAGCCAGTTGTGGGGAAGCACGGGATTGGCTGGAAGGTCTGTGAGGAGGGTTTTCCGAAAGGTCAGGGCTCTGAGGGGACCTTGCTGAAGGCGGCAGCCCCTACCTTGACTTTTCCAAACAAGTCCGATCCCCGGGGTGTTCTGCTAAAATCTCTATGTTTAGTCTTTAAGACCCGACCTTGTAGAAGCATGTGCTTCCTCAAGGATGCCTACCCTGCTGATTGTATCCAGAGGCTAATTTTAGTTCAAGCTGTTAGGACAATAAAAGCCAACCAGGCAGGCGAACAGGGCTACCTGGTGGCGATAGCCAAGTGGGGCCTTAGCCTCTTTCACAGAAACATGTGTTAGTAGAGCATCTGCTCATCCACCGCTCAGGGTCTTTCGGCCCCGGCAGCCAATCAATGATTCTCTCTCATCATTGGTCTCTCTCTCTCTCTCTCTCTCTCTCTCTCCTCTCTCCTTTCCTCTCTGATAAAGTTTGAATTATATTTTGGTTACTTGGGGGTTATGTGCCTTTGAACTGGAGGTGCTGGTGTGAACTCAACGAATAGGTGCACGAAGGTGTGAGCACACACAGAGGGAAGTGTGGCAGCCCCCACCTGAGACCGGCCTCCACCTGAGACCAGCCCCCACCTGAGACCAGCCCCACCTGAGACCAGCACCCACCTGAGACGAGCGCAGACAGGCCGAGGAGGGGGAAGAAGAGCAGGGGGTTCGGCGGGGAGAC
>NW_005355648.1:57057-61566 GCF_000412655.1 Myotis brandtii
TCTGGGACCCGAGTCCCAAGAGTCCCAAGGGATTGGCGGCGGCGGGTCAGTCAGCCAATGGCGTCCCGAGTCCGTTCGTCATCGGTTGCTGGGTAGAATACGCAGAAACTGCATAAACAGCAAACAGCCATAACTGCGAATTGCTTTTTGAGATGATCTGGCCTTTTAGTTCCTTTTCCTTCCTTTTTTAAAAATGATGTGTTTATTGATTTTGGAGAGGAAGGGAGAAGGAGAGAGAGAGGCGGGTCAGTCAGCCAATGGCGTCCCGAGTCCGTTCGTCATCGGTTGCTGGGTAGAATACGCAGAAACTGCATAAACAGCAAACAGCCATAACTGCGAATTGCTTTTTGAGATGATCTGGCCTTTTAGTTCCTTTTCCTTCCTTTTTTAAAAATGATGTGTTTATTGATTTTGGAGAGGAAGGGAGAAGGAGAGAGAGAGAAACATGGAGAGAGAATCACTGACCGGGTGCCCCCTGGACGCCCCCCACCAGAGATGGAACCCCGACCTCCTGGTTCACAGGTTGACCCTCAACCACTAGCCGGGCCCTTTTCCTTTCCTTCGAGGAATGTAATTTATGCTTCAGTCTTGCCATACCCTGCGGGCTGTGGCGTCGCTGCTATGAAGACGGGGGCCTGTGTACACGTGTGTGTGGTTGGGGTTGGAGGTGGGCAGGGGTTGAGGTGAATGTCAGCATCCTCTTCCCAAAGCCACCGAATCTCTTTAGAGCAGCTGGGCTGGTGGGGCTCCGGAGGTGGTGGTGGGGGAGGCTCCGGAAAGGGCTGGGGGTAGAGGACAGAGCCAGCAGCTGCTATGGAGACCTGGTGACTCTCGGGAAACCATGGGGACGGGAAGAGGTGTGAGAGGAGGAAGCCCTCTCTTTCCCTGGGGAGGTGGCACCCGGTCGCAGATCACAGCAGCCAGCACAGGCTCTCGCCTGCCAGTGGATGGTCTCGAAACCATGGGGACGGGAAGAGGCGTGAGAGGAGGAAGCCCTCTCTCTCCCTGGGGAGGTGGCACCCGTGTCGCAGGACCATGGCAGCCAGCAAAGGCTCCCACCTGCCAGTGGATGGTCTGGTGGGCCCAGCACCCCCACACCCACCTGATGCTCCTTCCTGGGCCCACAGAACCCAATCAGGCCACTGTGTACATTTCTTATAGAATAACCTTCCCAAGGCACATTTCATAACATTCCCCACCTGTGCATAAATGCTTTCCCGGGAGACCGATAATTTCCTTCTAAATTCGACACCGCAGTCAGCACACGAGCAATAGTCCCACTAGTTGTTATTCCAGGACTGGACTCTGGTTCCCATTCCATTCCCTTCACCTGAATTGTTCCCTCACATCTGCCTCCTGGGAAAACAACTCCAGATGCTCCCAGCCTGGAGTGTTCCCAGCTTCCTCTGCCAGCCAGCAAGGAATGGCAACCTGGGTCCCACCACTGCAGGAAACTCAGTTCTGCCAACAATAAGAATTAGCAAGAAACAGACTGTTCCCTGGACCCTCCAGAAAGGAGCCAGCCTGCAGACACCTGGATGTCAGTCTGGCCAGAGCCACACTGGACTTCCCACCTACAGACATGTGAAGTAAGGAATCTGTGTTACATTAGGTCATGAAATTTGTGGTTTTTATTACAGCAGCTTACAAAGCTAATACAATAAGGATTTTGTGAAAATGTGGTGGGTAAACTGTGGGGGTGAAAATCTAGAAGAAGCTCAGTTGAAGTGTGAAGACCATTAACCAATTTATTTAACAAATGTAACCTGACCACCACCTGCCGGGTGGAGGGGACACAGTGGTGACCAATCACAGTGATGGTGATGGAGTGGCTTTTCCCAGGACCCAGCAGTTACAGGAACCTCCGGGAACATGGACACATACTCAGCATGGAATGTCCTTTCCTGGAGATGGGGCCACAATGTGATAAAACTTCCACTGCAGTTCACCTGACTCCCTTCCCCCAAATTCATGCCTCACAATGAGCTTTAGGGATGAAGCTGGAGGGGGCCACCTCACAGGGGTGTTGTGAGGATTGGTGAGTGAGATTCCCCTGAAGCACTGAGCCCAGCACCCACCACATTCTAAGTTATCTGTGAACTGAGCTATGGCTGCAGGAAGGGAGCTGAGTCACCTTTGGAAAGTTAACTCCCTGCACCCTGGTCTCCTCATCTGTCATGTGGAAAAGTTGAAAGATAACTAGTAAAGTGCTTTACTCAGTGAGTTTTTAGTAAGTATGTTCCTGATGCGAGGTTTTGCTGTTAAGCAGGCCCTCAGCTCAGGGCTGGGCAGAGAGAAGCAAAGACATTACTTCCTCCTGAGAGTCCGCATTTCCATCAGCTGAGCCTGAGGCCACTGGGGTCTCCAGGGAAGGGTCAGGCAGTGGGTCAGGCAGAAGGGAACTCCCCACTCATTTTGGTGCTGGGCAAATGGTCAAGGCAGTGGGCTCCTCTGAGAAAAGCCTGAAAAGAGGCAAGAGAGGCCCGGAGAAGGAACCCTGTGAAAAGGTGTAGATGTGCAATCCATCGATGGCATCATAGAACGAGACCTCCCCCATCTCATAGTCCAGGAAAACCCCCACTCTTTTAGGAGGGTTGGCAATTGTGAGTTTGGTCCGGGGATCCGTTCGAGCCTGGAATTCATGCCCAGTCAACACTGCTATTGTCCAGAATCCATTCTGGGGTGTCATTGTAGGATAAAGTTTTCTCTCCACATTCTCCCTGCACACCCCGAATTGCCACTGTTTCCTGTCCCCCACCTCCACCTCCCAGAAGTGTCTCTCTGACGTGAAGTTCTCACGGCCCAGCACACAATAATGATCCTGAAATCTCCTGGGGTTGTCTGGTAGGCTCTGCCTTGCATCTGTATAGTTCAGAGTCCTCTGGTCCTCAGAAATAAGGAGTTTGGGGTGCGCAGTGTCTGGATCCAGAATCACGTCCGCTGCAGAGAGTTCCAATTGTGTGGGATCAGTCATGGTTTCCAGATCTGAGAGCCCCAGGCTCCAAGGCTTGGGTCTGGCTGGTGAGACCTGAGCCCAGAGCCTGGGGTCCCAGCTGCCCTGAGTGTGACCCTCAGCAAAGCCAAGAGAAACCACAGGGCCTGGTGTTCAGTGAGGAGGGGAGGGTGAGGAGGGCTGGCGTCTGCCTAACCCGCCATCTCAAGTGGCACCTTCCTTCTATCTTCCTCCTGTTTCCTCCCCAGAAGGACTGTGCCCACCTGTGCTGCAGAGTCACATGGATTCCAATTCCAGCCATTGCTCTGCTCTCCTGAGCTGGACAACTTCCTTTTCTGCACGGTCTCTTCTCTCTCTCGCTCGCTCTCTCTCTCTCTCTCTTTCTCTCTCTCTCTCTCTCTCTCTCTCTCTCTCTCTCTCACACACACACACACACACACGGAGACGCTCTAACAGAGCAGCCTCCTCTCAGGCAGCCTCTCCCTGAGCCACAGCCTCCTCAGGGCTCCAGGGACTGCTCCCTGTCCCTCTGCCTTGGGCCTGGGGGTGGTGGCAGCTCCCACTGCTGTGGGCCTGGGGCACTGCTCTTCCTTGTGGTTTCCCTTAATGCCATCCCTGCCTCTGGAGGTAGGTCCTTCCCTAAACCCTCTGTAATCACTGGGTAGATGTGGCTGAATCAAACCAACTCCATCTCTGTGTCTCTGATTTCCTTCATCTCTTCATGCTGTGACCTTTGCCCAACCTCCCTGTCCTTAGCAGGCACACCAAAGCCTTCAGGGTGATGATGATGTGCGTTCCTTAAAATGTAGCCATAAACAGTTCTGTTAGTAACACTAGAACGACATGACAAGGAGGTCAACACCTAATGTGATGGTATCGATTATAAAGAACCTTCCATCACAAGACCCCCAGGAGGTAAGCTGATGCTACCACACTGTCTCTTTGTCCTGTCAACCATTAGTACCAGAGTTGTGTGTTTAAAAAAAAGTACTCTAACAGGTCCATTAGTGGTGAATAGTCTGTGCAGACTGACACATAGTCTGTCTGTTCCAGCCCGACACCCCTGTGAGTAAATGACTCTATAATACAGTCTGTTATAATGTAAGGAGTTGCCTACATCACTTTTAGGTCTTAAGAACCTTCTCTTGACTGTGGTCATTACCGTCAGATGCACACCCATCATGAAAAGACCATGGCTTCCCTCTTGGAGTTTTGACCAACACACACTCATTGCCTCATCTAGTCTCACCTCCACCTTCACATAGTAGGAATGACCACCATCATCTCAAAGGGACTCAGAGACATGGCACACCTTGAGGAGGCTCAGGGCAGGAGGGGCAGCAGTTGGGCCAGGTCACCTCCTCCCTCTCCCTCCAGCCCCTGTCCCCAGCTCCACCCCTCGTGCCTCCTCCTTCCCCCACTGACCTGGGGAAGCCAGGGCAGCAGCTGTCCCTGGCACTCTTAGCAGCAGATGGGAACACTGTGGGGAGCTCATGTAACCCACCCAAAAGTCTCCCAGTCAAGAGCTGGAGAAGAAAGAGGGAGCCAGGCCCCTG
>NW_005355648.1:61783-63905 GCF_000412655.1 Myotis brandtii
TTCCTCACCAGCACAGAAAGGGTTTAAGGGTTTTGTACACAAGTGCAGGAACCAGAGAGCATGAGTCACTCACCAGCATAGGCCTGAGACCTGTCACCTGCAAAGGAAGACAGGCAGGGTCACCTCAACCGTCATTTCTGAGTCCTTTCCTCTCTCTCCCTTTTGACCCCCCACCTCTCGCTCCATCTGCCTGTTCAGTTCCCTGCTCCCTCCTCCTCTTTAAAGTCACCGGCACCTAGTGACCTGCAGGCACCGAGTGGGGCTTTCCCAGCTGCACCTGCAGGTCTGTCCTGTACGTGTCTGTACAGCAGTCACCTTTAACCATCGTTTCACTTTCTGAAGTTTCAGTTACCCTCTGTCACCCACAGTTGGAAAATATTAAATGGAAAATTCCAGAAATAAGCAATTCATAAGTGTTAAATTGCACATCATTCTGAGCAGTGTGATGACACCTGTGCCATCCGTCTCTCACATGCCAACCTGAGAACCATCACTGTGCCCAGCACGTCCACCCTGTGTCCCTCTCATGAGCCACTTAGTCACTGAGGAGCCGGCTCTGTGGTCAGATCTGCCTCAGCATCACAGGGCTTGTGTGAAAGTCCCCTGATGTTACTTAACAATGACCCATCATTGCAATGACCCATTGGGGTGTGGCAATGAGAAGCCTTCCTTTAAGTGAGAAGGAGAAACCTACTATACACAGGGTGTGGTGCTATCCATGGGCCAGGCACCCACTGGGTCTTGGATCCCATGCTCCTGGCATACAAAGTGACTGTCTTACTCCTGTACCTGGCATAGGCTTCTCGTGTGCATACGTGTATGCATATATGTGCTAGAACCCATCTACTCAATCTGCATGATTTCCTGCCTATTTCCAAAAAGAATTGGGTGACTTAATGAGAAAATTTCAGGCACTACTTTTCAGCAGTTATGATAAATCTGGGACAGCTGACACCAATCCCTCCTCCTTAGAAGAGAATGTTCTTTCTCCTTCTGGTTTCCTCTCAGCAGCCTATAGATTGTGTAGAGCAGCCAGGGAGGGAGGACTCACATCATGAATCCATCTCCCCTCTCCTTTCTGGGGTTCCCTGGACATCCGGGTGTGAGCAGCCTGGTGGAGGGAGCCTGACCCCTTTCTATAGGGAGGAAACCCTGCTGACCTCCCCCATCAGCGTCCTCATTCCTTCCCCTGGGCGGTCAGGGGTGAGGAAGGGGCTGGACAGGTCCCAGCAGAGAGTCTCAGATGTGGGTCCAGGTCCAGGTCTAGGTACTCACCCGCTATGATCTGCTGCTTTGTCCACCCTGCAGGGGAAACGGGAGGGGTCGGTGAGCGGGTTACCAGGGACCCCAGAACCCGCTTGGTGGGGGATCAGGACTTACTGAGCAACAACTCCAGCGTCTCTGGAAATAAGCAGAAAGAGAAGGTGCTGTCATGGGGACGGAAGGGGGGACCCGTGCTGTGGGTGGGCGACCTGGGGCGAGGGACCCACCCACCTGCAGCCAGGCCTCACCTTTGGCGCTTCGCTCTTGTTGCTCCTTCCCCTGTGCTGCTTCTTTCTCAGCTCGCTCGCTCTCCTTCTCATGGCTCAAGGCCCAGATTTTCTTGTATTGTCGCCAGAAGAATACCGCCCCGACCAGGGTTCCAAACAGAGCCAGGAGAGTCACCCCCACAGCCACCTGCCAGGGCTTCGCACAGGAGAAGAAGGGGCCTGCGGAGGGAAAGCCTCAGCTACTCACCCCAAGGGGTGCGGGGTCTCCAGGAGGGGAAGCGACATTTCTCTTCCCAAAATGCCCAGAACTCTCCCGTCACACAGACTAGTGTCCTCATGTCTGGCTCTCACATGGGAACAGTTAGAATATAATGTACATACAGTCGTTGGCATCTCCTCTCCACCCCCTCCCCCGTATATCAGGGTCTCATCATCGGCTTAACCTGCTGACTCAGAAAGTGACCTTTGGGGCTGGAGGGCATTCAGGGTCTTCTGCCTGAGCAGCTCTGTGACCTTGAATCAGTGACTTAGCCTTCTGTTCTCCGTGTCCTAATTGGCTGAGCATTAAGTTAATGCTTCTAAAGTCCCTGACACAATGTCAGTGCCATGCGAGAGTTTATTCATTTTAAAAA
>NW_005355648.1:68678-76449 GCF_000412655.1 Myotis brandtii
TGGTGAACTCTTGATATCATTAATCTAGAGTTTATAGCCTCTTTTTTCAGGTCTTTGGACTCAGGAGAATTTTCATTTTGTGGTTGTGGAAGGGGAAAGACTACATGGGAGAGAGCTGACCCAGGGCCAGGAGCAGTGAGCTGTCACCACCAGTCCCTAAACTCTTAACCCAAGGGGGTCGCGGGGTGGGAGGAAGCCTTTTGAAGACTTGGAAGAACCCAGTCCTGTAGGGAGGGATTTCTTAAGAGGAGCTGTGCTCTCAGGAAGGGATGTAACTGAGGAGGCCCTGCAGGGAGAAAGCCAGGGCCTTCACCCCCCCCTTCCTTCCTTCCTGTGCAAGGCAGGGCTGTGCCCCAAGAAAGAGAAATGATGTTGGACATGAACAATGTCATGGAACAGCAGCGTCAGACAAGGATGCTTTGTCCCTGTGATGGGTCAGGACAAATCAAGACCACTCAGTCATCAGATCTGAACACAGAATAAAACATGAACAGTGTCCAGACCACAGCAACCAGGAATCATCCCCTGTCCTAGGTGTGAGTGATCAGTTACCCCCACACCCTCCTGACAGCATCTGGTTTAGAGCAAAGCCCTCCATCCATAAACCCTCTCCTAGTCCCCTGTCAGCCCAAAAGTTATACCAAGTCTCCCTGACACCCCCTCATGGGGACACCCCATGTTTCTACACTGTGTGTTCTCCTCACTGCAACTAGTCCTGAGCTCAACTTGTTCAACTGCAGGAGTGATCCTGGGGCCCTTGGTTGGAGGACATGGCAGCACAGGTGCTGTCCCTGCAGCTCAGCCTCCCTGGACCCACAGCAGCCAGCACCTGTGGGGCCCAGGTCCACTGCCTGGAACACAGCTGAACCCACTCAACTGTGTGCCCCCCATGAGGGGAGGATTTCTCAGCCTTCCTGCCCAGACCCCACATCCTTGCTGAGACCCTGGTGGCTTCAGGAGTCACGTCTTCACTTGGTTCAGGTGGAGCCATTCCTGCAGGAAAACCTGAATCTGTCAAGGTCCCAGGGAAGCAGAGGTGGAGGAGGGAGGCAGCTGCTGGGTGTAGGCAGAAGTCTGTGAGAGTGGGCTTGGAGCCTGTGTCTCCAGGCCCCACATAAGAAGGAGCTCAGAACAGCCTCGGGCTCACCTGCAACCTTCAGCTCCACCAGGGCTTTTGCAAAGAAATCTGCATCTTGAAAATAACACTGGTAGATTCCACTGTCAGAGGCTCTGACCTTGTGAATCCGCAGAGCAGCCTTCCCCTCAGCAATGTCCTCTCTTAAAATCGACGTTCTCCCTCGATACTCTGCTATCTCTGTTTCTTCTTTGCCGTCTGCATATGCACACACCGCCTGCCTGAGGCCAGATCGCAGCCACATCAGCTCCATGGACTCAGCGCTCATCTTCGGGGAACACAATCAGAGAGAGCTGGAGGCCAGAGGATAAAGGGGTGTCCCAGGTAGGGAGGGTGAGGTAAGACACACCTAGAGAGGGACTCAGTTCTGACAGAAGTACCATCTGGATGGGCCTCCCAGGTGTGGGGAGGACTCCAAGGTTCTGACTGGGCATTTTAGGTAACTGCTCCAGGTACATAAATGCAGATGGTCCCTACCTGAGCAGGGCGTGAGCAGCTGGACCAAGGTGAGGCAGACAGGCAGGTGGAGCAGATGGAAGGCCAGGGACCTCACCATTGTGGGCTGTTGTGTAGACAGAGAGACACCAGAAGGAGCCAATAGAAATGACGACCTGGAGGAAGATGGAGAATCCACATGAGACCTCTGCCTCCCCAGGGCCGAGTCCCGGTGCAGCCACCATCACTGGTGACCCCAGAGCCTCCTCTGAAATGCCTGCTTGGGAGTCTCTTCACCTTTGACTCCAACATGGAAAACCACCCTAAAGTCTGTAACCTGAAGTGTCCGTCCCTTGGCCCTGGACACCTGGGAGTCCTGGGCTCTGTGTCCAATGGGCTCACAAGCTTCCACTTGCCCACACTTCCTGGACAGCCTGTCCGCGCCTCCAGCATCTCACTCTGATTAACGCAGGTCCCCTCTCTCTGAGCCTCGATTCCACTGGGGCCCCTCAGTCTCTGCTACCCGAATGCTCCTGCCTCCCTCACTTCACATCTCTCCTCAGCCTCCAGGGCTCCCACTGCACTCAGAGCAGGACCTGGAGTCCTCTGCTCCCTGCACTTTCTAAGTTATCTGAATGTTTGAAATTTTAAGATCTCAGAGAGAGGAATATATTTTCAGGTATGGTTATTGCATTTTATTCCTTGTTATAACTGATTTTAAAATGAAAAGACTCATAAAAATAAAATTTATATAATTTACAGTGTTAATGCTATACTTTGCTTCATATGAATGTAAATATTTCTGGACCTATTTTGCAGATTATTTATACTAATAAAAGGGCAATATGCTAATTAGACTGAGAAACCTTCCAGGAGACCTTCTGGACGTTCTTCTGGACAAAGCTATGGTTTCGGGGCCGAGGTAGAGATGGTTAAAGGCCAAGAGGGGAGGGCAGTTGTGGGTGATCAGGCTGGTGGGGGCGGGGCCGTTGGGGGTAAGCAGGCCATCATTGGGGGTCAGTTGGAGGTGATCAGGACAGCGGCGGGGGGGGGGGGCAGTTGAGGGTGATCAGGCTGGCATGGGGGGCAAGCAGGCTGGCAGCGGGGGGCAGTTGGGGGCGAGCAAGCCAGCAGGCAGAGTGGTTAGGGGCAATCAGGCAGGCAGGCAGACAGGGGAGCAGTTAGGAACCAGCAGTCCCGGATTGCGAGAGGGATGTCCGACTGCTGGTTTAGGCCCGATCCCTGTAAACTGGCAGTAAGACATCCTTCGAGGGGTCCCAGATTGGAGAAGGTGCAGGCCGGGCTGAGGAACACCTCCTCGCCCGTGCACGAATTTCGTGCACCGGGCAGAATAGATGCACGGTGGATAGAGCATTGGCTCAGTGGATAGAGCCCTGACTGTGCAGAGGCCCCGTGCATGAATTCATGCACCAGTGGGGTCCCTAGGATCGGTGCATGAATTTGTGCACCAGTGTTGTCCCTAGGCCTGGCCTGCTGGATTGGGCTGAAACTGGCACTCTGACATCCCCCGAGGGGTCCCGGATTGTGAGAGGGTGCAGGCCAGCCCGAGGGACCCCACCAGTGCATGATCAGGGCCAGGGAGGGATACAGGAAGTTGGCCAGCTGGGGAGGGACCCTGGAAGGGCTCCAGGGCATGTCTGGCCCGTCTTGCTCAGTCCTGATTGGCCAGATCTCAGCAGTAAGCTAAGCTACCAGTCGGAGCATCTGCCCCCTAGTGGACAGTGCATGTTATTGTGAGCGGTTGAGCGGCCCTAGCATATCATTAGCATATTATGCTTTGATTGGTTGAATGGATGACTGGACACTTAGCATATTAGGCTTTTATTATATAGGATTTCTCAGTGTACTACTTGGGTTATATATTTTATAGGGTGTCTCAAAGAAATATGTATACACTTTAACAGTTGATAGCTCAATTTTGAAAATTAAATGTATTTTGCCCTAGCCAGTTTGGCTCAGTGGATAGAGCATTGACCTATGGACTGAAGGGTCCCAGTTTTAATTCCCTTCAAGGGCACATACCCTGATTGCAGTCTCCTCCCCGGTCCGAGCAAATGCATGAGGCAAACAATCGATGTCTTTCTCTCACATTGATTTTTCTCTGTCCTTCTCTCTGTCTTCCACTCTCCCTAAAAACAAATGGGAAAAAAAAATCCTCCAGTGAAGAGTAAAAAAAAAGGAAAATTAAATATATTTTAATAAACACTGCCTTGATAATTATTCAAAGGTATGTATACATCTGGGGGATATATACCAGACGACTTAAGAATGTTTTATTCTTTGACCCACAAATTCCACTTACAAAAATTACTCTTAAAGAAAAAGAAAACCAGGCATTAACAAAATGTTTTATGTTTAATTCTGCTCATCATAGTAAAATCTATAATAACAAAATATAGACAATTTAAATACCCATATTGGATCCAAGTTTGTTATAATTATAAACAAAATAAACACATGATTCCTAAGATAAGATAATACTCAATGGTGAAAAGTTGGCCGAAACCGGTTTAGCTCAGTGGATGGAGCGTCGGCCTGCGGACTGAGGAGTCCCGGGTTCGGTTCCGGTCAGGGGCACCCAGGCAACAGGGGCATGTGCCTGGGTTGCGGGCACATCCCCAGTGGGAGATGTGTGGGAGGCAGCTGACCGATGTTTCTCTCTCATCGATGTTTCTGGCTCTCTATCTCTCTCCCTTCCTCTCTGTAAAAAATCAATAAGATATATTTTTTAAAAATGGTGAAAAGTTGAAAGCCTTTCCTGTAAGGTCAGGAATAAGACAAGGACGCCCACTCTCACCTCTTGTGCTCCCACAGTATTGGAAGTCCTGGCCACAGCAGTCAGACAAGACAAAGGAATTAAAAGCATACAAATCAGAAAAGAAAAAGTAGAACTCTCACTATTTGCAGAGGATGTGATGCAATATATAGAAAACCTGAGGGCTCCACCAAAGAAAACAAAAACAAAAATGATTAGGACCAATCAATAAATTTACTAAGGTTGCAGGATAGAAAATCAGAAACCTGTTGCATTTCTATTCAGCAATACTGAATAATCAGAAGGAGAAAATTAAAAAACTTCATTTACAAGTTTACCCACAAAGCATAAAATACCTAGGAATAAATTTAACCAAAGAGGTGAAAGACCTAGAGTCTGAAAACTATAAGACACTGAAGACAGAAATTGAAGAGGATACAAATAAATGGAAGGATAGGATATACATGCTCATGGGTTGGAAGGATTAATATTGTTAAAATGTCCTTACTGCCTACAGCAATATCCACATTCAATGCAATCCTTTTTAAAACACCAATGGCCTCCTTCTCAGAAGTAGAACAACGAACTCTAAAATTTATATGGAACCAGAAAGACCGCGAATAAGCAAAGAAATCTTTTCTTTTTAAATTTCTTTTTTTTATTGATTTTTCACAGAGAGGAAGGGAAAGAGATAGAGAGTTAGAAACATCGATGAGAGAGAAACATTGATCAGCTGCCTCCTGCACATCTCCCACCGGGGATGTGCCCGCAACCCAGGTACATGCCCTTGACCGGAATCGAACCTGGGACCTTTCAGTATCCACCGAGCCAAACCTGTTTCGGCTAAGCAAAGAAATCTTGAGAAAGAACAAAGCTGGGGGTATCACCCTCCCTGATATAAACTATACTACAAGGCTACATGAATAAAAACAGCATGGGACTGACATGAAAACAGAAACATAGTTCAATGGGACAAAACAGAAAGCCTAGAAAGGAACTCTCATTCATATGGTCAATTAATCTGTGACAGAAGAGGCAAGAATGTATGATGGGGTAAAGACAGTCTCTTCAAAATGGTGTTGGGAACACTGGACAGATACACGCAAAGGAATGTACTGGATCACTTTCTTACACCTTATACAAGAATGAACACAAAATGGATTAAGGATATAATTGTGACCTGAAACTATAAAACTAGAAGAAAACATGGGCAGTGAATTCTCTGACATTGCCCTTAGTAATGTCCTTTTAGACACGTTTCCTTGGGCAAAGGCAACAGAAGAAAAATAAACATGAGATCATGTCAAACTAAAACGTTTTTGCACAGCAAAGGAAACCATCAATAAAACAAAAAGACAACCTACAGAATGGAAGAAGATATTTGCCAATGATACGTCCCATAAGGATTAATATCCAAAATTTATAAAGAACTCTTACAACTTATCACCAACACACCAAATAATTCATTTTTTAAAATGGGCAAAGAGTCTGAATAGACATTTTTCCAAAGAGGAGGTACAGATGGCCAACAGACTTATGGATTGCAAACCCCTCTACTGTCAGACAACGTGCTGTTTATCCATTCTCTAACTCTTGTACATGTCTGCTGTTCCAGATTTTTCTATATTACAAATAATTCTGTAATGAACATCATTACCTCTGCATCTTTAAGACACACACCTTGTAACCTACCCCACCGTTCTTTTAACATTATTTCTGTAAACGATGACCTCTCACTAGTATGTGGCTGCACATAAACCACCTGTTTGCTTCAGAATTCCAGCAACTAACTTAAAAAGAAGCAGACTCCATCCTTCAGACATTCCTGCTCCAGGAGGTTTGCTGACCTTCAACCAGTAACCTGCACAGACTGTGTTGGCTTCCACTAGTCCCCTCAATGGAGAACCCTCAACCTCCTCCTTTTGTTCCCTTTGTTCTGGTTCCCCCACCCACCACTTCATTCCCCCCCTTACAAGCCCCCTGCCCATGTCCAGTCGTTAAGGTGGTCTGTGCAGCATGAGTCCACCATCTTCTCACGCTGCGGGGTCTAGCAGGAACTACCTTCCCTCCACCAGCCCCAGCCTCTCCATTATGGGCTTTCCAGGGGCAGGCAGCCAAACCTGGGTTCCCTATCAACCTGTCTTTTGGAATCTCTTAGATCACATTCCCAGAGAGAAGCAGGAGACACTGTAAGAGGCCTTTGCTACGCAGCTGAGAGGCTCACTGATTCCCATTCTCTCCCTCCCACAGATTTCCCAGTTCAGGCCTTACCTTGCCCTGAGTGCGTACCCCCACCTGTGTCCTCCAGCATCACATCCTTCTCTGGGTGAGGACCGCCCTGCAGGCTCTCAGCCTCTCTCCTAAGGAGCCCCGGGGCCCTGGCTTTTATCAACTCCCTCCACTTACCCTTGGCACTCCCAGCTGAAAACCACAGAATAAAGGCACCTGATAGGTCTTCATTACAGCTGAGTCTCTGATCTGGAAGAGAGGGTGGGGAAAGAACGCTTGCTCAGGACAAAAACAGTGCACAGACCCTCTTTGAAAGCAGGTTATTAAAACATGATGATGATCATAACATTTACTCTGTCCTGGCTGTGTGATCAGTGGGGTGCTCTCCGTGTCTCCCTCTGCTGCTGGTGGAGGGGGGCTCAGGGTGCCCGGGGAACAAACATTTCCTGAGGCCCCACAGGAGGATGAGGTTCTGGGGAAGCTTTATTTCTGTGGAACCAAACCCCTGAGTTTCCAAGGGCCCCTCTCCCTCTGTCCTGCCATGAAAAAGTCCCATTTTGTCTTCAGCAGAACCAGGATTGCAGCCATTCCCAGAGTTCCTGCTCCATATTTGCACAGTCCCATCCCGTCCAGCACCTGGCGGGTGAGCTTGTGTTCCCAACTGCAGCCCATTGTGTGTGGGGGCTGCATGGTGCGCTAACACGGGTCACTAGCAAAGGAGAAACAGGAGAGTAAGCAAGAGCAACCAGAGAGAGAGAGTTCTTAGTCTGGTGACTCTGTATTCCCAATGTTGACGGGCCTGCATTGGGGTGCACCCTTTTAGCCAATGATCTTTGTTCCCAGGTTAGACTGACAGGCAGGCCCCTTCCCTACGTCACCCCGACTTCACTGCACATGTGCCATCTTCCCTTTGTGGAGCCCTTCCCCAGTGATTTCCAGGGAATAGACTGGCTCCCTGGGGAGTGTCAAGTTGCAGCTTCCTGGTGAGGCTGCCCAGATGACCTTGCTTATTATATGTGGCCTCCCCTTTGCTCCTTCCCTATTATTTTTAATTGTATTTTCTTGATTTTTTTTCAGAAAGGAAGGGAGAGGGATAGAGAGTTAGAAACATCGATGAGAGAGAAACATCGAGCAGCTGCCTCCTGCACACCCCCTACTGGGGATGTGCCTGCAACCAAGGTACATGCCCTTGACCA
>NW_005355648.1:76517-85549 GCF_000412655.1 Myotis brandtii
ATTACAATCATGCCTCAAAACAGCAATCATGCCTCAAAACAGCAATCATGCCTCAAAACAGCAATCATGCCTCAAAACAAACACCCAACATCTCAGGAGATTATATCAACATTATTTTTCTCCTTCATGGGTCTACAGGGGGAACTGGGTGTAGCTGGGCTGGGTGGGCTTGCCTGTGATTGGCTGACCGGAGTTGGACTTTAGTTTGTAAGTTGGGTTCGGCCAGTTCCATGGGTCTCTTCATTCTGGGACCAGGAGCTACAGGACAGGTGCTTCATTTCGGCCTCCCCCTCCCCACCTCCTTCTCTCTCTCCTCCCCCTTTTCTGGTTCCCATCAGCTCTCCCTTCTCCTCCTCCCACCTCTTCCTCTAACTTCCCAGATGAGAATCCTCAGGCCTCCCCTCCCCTAGTGGCCATAGCACATCCCTGCACCCCGTGCTCCTGGGAAGGGAGCCCACCTCTCCCTCCACCAGGTTTCCACATCTTTGATTAATAAAATCTCAAACCTTTTTATTTCTCTGTGACCCACAATATAAAATGCATTTCATATTGTAGCTCAGGACACACACAATTATATATACTGCATGCTCTCAAAGTTCCATTCGTGTGTATTGAAGTTTGATCTCTACGTAATATATTGATTTCCTGCACCATCAATGGCCCAGGACCTGCAGGTGGAGAACTGTTCCATGATGGTTGTCTTATGGCAGAAACATTAGGCCCCACCTCCTGTGGGCTCTGCTTTTGTTGTCCACAGACGGGACTTGGGCCCTCAAACATTTACCTTCCTGTTATAGGATTTGACATGGATTGTTAAATAATTTTGGAAGAGAAAAATGTACTTCTCTTCATGTTCATGTTGAAGAACCTTTCACTGGGCATGAGGCAGCGCAGAGAGTTTTCTGAGGCAGAAGGTTAAATACTTGGGATAAGGGTTCTTGCCCCCCCCTCCCCATCTCTGTATCAGTCCACACCACACACCCATGGCAGCCCCTGTACAGCTGCACGTTGGTTCCCTAGGCCTGTCTGGTGCACAAAGTGCCACCAACTGGGCGGCTTCAGCCCCAGAGCATTGTCTTCTCAGCTTCAGCTCCAGATCCCCACAGGGTGGTCCAGGATCTGACCTAGTGTTGGGGTTCCTGGCAATCTAGGCTTTTCCTGGTTTGTCTCTGCCTTCATTCTCATGTGGTTCTCCGGTGTCCCATGAAGAAGCTGGGTCAGCCCTGATTTCTTGCTAAATGCAGCCGATGACGGGAATGCCACTAGGTCAGTGGTTCCCAACCTTGGCTGCACATTAGAATCACCTGGGAATCTTTTTAAAATCCTGATTTCTGGGCCTCATCCTCCGGAAATTCTGTTTCTTTGTTAGTTTCCTTGTTATGGGGTGAGGCCACAACATTAGTAACAAAGAAACAGAATTTCCGGAGGATGAAGCCCCAAAATCAGGATTTTAAAAACATTCCCAGGTGATTCTAATGTGCAGCCAAGGTTGAGAACCACTAACCTAGGTGATCAGTGAGAAGGTCCTCTCTTGATTTAACTCAGCTGTGATACCATCACCCCAGGAAAGCCTCATTACTGCGCTATTTTACTGCATATTTTAATTACACATGCGTTAGGGAGAGAGAGGCAACTGACATTGATGAGGGTGGTAGGTATGGGAGAACGGGCTTGAGGTTCTGAAGGCCTCAGCCCTCCAACCACCACCCTGGGGTGACCTGTCAGATTGTGTTATTGGCTTAAACAATAGAGATTTTCTCAGTTAATAAAAAGTCCTGAGGTTAGGAGGCAGCAGCACTCTGCAGCCCTCCTCCTAGTGGTCTTTCCTGTTCTAGAGACTCAGGGAAACAAACTTATTGGGCGACATGTCCCAATCCTATGAAATTCAAGTGGAACCCATACATGAGGGTTTACTAGAAGAGCCAACCCTTCCATCTAAGATTGTGCTACAGGAGGGGCCATGGAGGAGACCCCGGGGTCCACACAGCCAAAGTATTAACACCCGGCCCTTGACAGAGAAAACATTTCTAGATTGCAGGCCAATTCTACTCCTGACTAATTTCTAGGTAGAAGACAAATAAATTGCTTCAGCATGAAAAATGCACTGTTACTAGCCTTTTGAGATTATCTGGCCTTTTATTTCCTTTTTCTCTTTTCAGAGGCAATGGTGTGTGTGTGTGTGTGTGTGTGTGTGTGTGTGTGTGTGTGTGTGACTGGGTTTGGGGGCAGACATGTGTTGAGGTGAACATAAGTACCCTCTTCCCAAAGCCAAAGAATTTCATTCAAGTTGCTAGACTTGTGGGGGGCAGGGAAGATATTGGGGGACACCAGGAGGGGCCGTGGGGTAAAGAACAGAGCCAGACAGCAGTTGTTATGGACACTTGTGAGTCATTCAGAAAACACTCAGTGAGAGTCCTTGGGAGACTGAGTGACAGGCCAAAGCCCTTTCTCTCTCTCAGGAGGCAACAGGACCATGGCAGCCAGCACAGGCTCTCGCCTGCCAGTGGATGGTCTGGTGGGCCCAGCACCCCCATACCCACCCAAAGCTCCTTCCTGGGCCCACAGACCCCAATTGGGCCACTAGGTATATTTCTTCTAGAATAACCTTCCCAAGGCACATTTCATACCATTCCCCACCAGACCCTAAATGCTTTCCCTGGAACCTCCACTACCTTCTAATTTTGACACAGCAGTCAGCACACGAGCAACAGTTCCACTAGCAGTGACTCCAGGACTGGATTCTGGTTCCCATTCCATTCCCTTCACCTGAATTGTTCCCTCACATCTGCCTCCTGGGAAAACAACTCCGGATGCTCCCAGCCTGGAGTGTTCCCAGCTTCTTCTGACAGCCAGCAAGGAATGGCAACCTGGGTCCCACCACTGCAGGAAACTCCATTCTGCCAACAACCAGAATTCGCAAGAAACAGACTGTTCCCTGGACCCTCCAGAAAGAAGCCAGCCTGCAGACACCTGGATGTCAGTCGGCCAGAGCCACGCTGGGCTTCTCACCTACAGACATGTGCAGTAAGGAATCTGTGTTGCATTAGGTCATGAAATTTGTGGTTTTTATTAGCAGCTTACAAAGCTAATACAATAAGGATTTTGTGAAAATGTGGTTGGTAAACTGTGGGGGTGAAAATCTAGGAGAAGTTCAGTTGAGGAATGAAGAATATAAACCAATTTATTTAACAAATGTAACCTGACAACCACCTGCTGGGTGGAGGACACACAGTGGTGAACAATCACAGTGATGGTGATGGAGTGGCTTTTCCCCAGGACCCAGCAGTTACAGGAACCTCCGGGAATATCAGTGCATGCTCAGCGTGGAGTGTCCCTTTCCTGGAGATGGGGCCACAAATGTCCTTTCCTGGAGATGGGGCCACAATGTGATAAAACTTCCACTGCAGTTCACCTGACTCCCTTCCCCCAAATTCATGCCTCACAATGAGCTTTAGGGATGAAGCTGGAGGGTTGGTTCAGCTTCATGATCACAGGTCTCAAGCTGGTTAAGAATTTGGCCTCTAGTCCCTTCTCAGCCCCGGGTGAGGTGGTCACTGTGAATTCGTTCTGTGGACAACGTCATCATGGACAGCCAGCCAATGGAGCAGCGGACCATGGCTGACAGTCCATCTTGAAGGAACCAGGTGGGGTGTGGCCTTCATAGTCACCTACAGTGACCTTCTCCCTGGGGCCCTGGGAAGGAACCTCAGGCTGCCCATGACCCTGCCCAACAGGAACAACTGGCTGCAAAGGAACAGACTGGAGGTGGAGGGAGGGTCAGAGGTCAAACACCTCCAGCAGCACTACTTTCTGCATGAAATACACTTCCCTGGGTCCTGCCTCCCTTTCCACACTTTCAATGAGGCCCCCTCACAGGGGTGTGGTGAGGATTGGTGAGTGAGATTCACCTGAAGCATTTAGCCCAGCACCCTCCACATTCTACGTTATCTGTGACTGTGAGCTATGGTTGCAGGAAGGAAGCTGAGCAAACTTTTCACCTTTGGAAAGTTATCTTCCTGCACCCTGGTCTCCTCATTAGTCATGTGGAAAAGTTGAAAGATAACTAGTAAAGTGCTTCACTCAGTGAGTTTTTAGTAAGTATGTTCCTGATGTAAATATGTTCCTGCTGTGAGGTTTGGCTGTTAAGCAGGCCCTCAGCTCAGGGCTGGGCAGGGGGAAGCAAAGACTTTACTTCCGCCTGAGGGTCTTCAATGCTGTTAGCTGAGCCTGAGGCCACTGGGGTCTCCAGGGAAGGGTCAGGCAGTGGGTCAGGCAGAAGGGAATTCCTCATTCCTTTTAGTGCTGGGCAAATGGTCAAGGCAGTGGGCTCCTGTGACCAAATCCTGAAAAGAGGCAAGAGAGGCCCAGAGAAGGAAGCCTGTGGGAAGGTGAAGATGTGCAGTCCATAGATGGCATCATAGAACGAAACCTCCCGCATCTCATAGTCCAGGAAAACCCCCACTCTTTTAGGAGGTTTGACAATAGTGAGTTTGCTCCAAGGGTCCGTTCGAGCATGGAAGGCATGCCCACCCAACAGTGCTATTGTCCAGAATCCATTCTGGGGTGTTATTTTAACATCACGTTTTCTCTCCACGTTCTCCCTACACACCCCTAAATTCCACTGTTTCCTGTCCCCCACCTCCACCTCCCAGAAGTGTCTGCCTGAAGTGAAGCACTCACGGCCCAGCACACAGAAACGATATTGAAATCTCCTGGGGTTGTCTGGCAGGCTCTGCCTTTGTTTTATCCTCTTCAGACTCCTCTGATCCTTAGAAATAAGGAGGTTGGGGTGCGCAGTGTCGGGATCCAGAATCACGTCCGCTGCAGAGAGTTCCAATGGTGTGAGGTCAGCTATGGTTTCTGGATCTGAGAGCCTCAGGCTCCAAGGCTTGGGTCTGGCTGATGAGACAGGAGCCCAGAGCCTGGGGTCCCAGCTGCCCTGAGTGTGACCCTCAGCAAAGCCAAGAGACACCACTGGGCCTGGTGGTCAGTGAGGAAGGGAGGGTGAGGAGGGCTGGGCTCTGCCTAACCCGCCATCTCAAGTGGCCACCTTCCTTCTATCTTCCTCCTGTTTCTTCCCCAGAATGACTGTGCCCACCTGTGCTGCAGAGTCACATGGATTCCAATTCCAGCCATTGCTCTGCTCTCCTGAGCTGGACAACTTCCTTTTCTGCACGGTCTCTTCTCTCTCTCGCTCGCTCTCTCTCTCTCTCTCTTTCTCTCTCTCTCTCTCTCTCTCTCTCTCTCTCTCTCTCACACACACACACACACACACACGCTATGTAATGTCCCAAGTCTCAATGTGATATCTGTAAAATGGGAATAAAAATACTCATCTCCAGGTATAAAACAGAATGTGTTCTGTATGTAGCCCAAGGCCAGGCATGGAGGAAGCATATGGTGTGGTCACAGGGACCAGGTCCCTGCTGTGCTGGGGCCATGCTGGGCTCTATGTGATCCTCACTCCCCACCTGCCCCTCCCTCTCCTGCCCAGGAATCCGTCCTCCTTGGGCAGCATCACTGGGCTCTCTTGCCTCTGGTCACCTGCAGGGTTTGGCCAAGGGCAGTGCTGGCTGAAGACTGGAGGGAAGGAAAGAGAGGCACAGCCCCGACTTCCCCACGTCCTGTGATGGAGACGCTCTAACAGAGCAGCCTCCTCTCAGGCAGCCTCTCCCTGAGCCACAGCCTCCTCAGGGCTCCAGTCACTGCTCCCCGTCCCTCTGCCCTGGGCCTGGGGGTGGTGGCAGCTCCCACTGCTGTGAGCCTGGGGCACTGCTCTTCCTTGTGGTTTCCCTTAATGCCATCCCTGCCTCTGGAGGTAGGTCCTTCCCTAAACCCTCTGTAATCACTGGGCAGATGTGGCTGAATCAAACCAACTCCACCTCTCTGTCTCGGATTTCCTTCATCTTTTCATGCTGTGACCTTTGCCCAACCTCCCTGTCCTTAGCAGGCACACCAAAGCCTTCAGGGTGATGATGATGTGTGGTCCTTAAAATGTAGCCATAAACAGTTCTGTTAGTAACACTAGAACGACATGACAAGGAGGTCAACACCTAATGTGATGGTATCGATTATAAAGAACCTTCCACCACAAGACCCCCAGGAGGTATGGCTGATGCTACCACACTGTTTGTCTCTTTGTCCTGTCAACCATTAGTACCAGAGTTGTGTGTTTAAAAAAGTACTGTAACCGTCTGTGCAGACTGACACTTATTCTGTCTGCTCCAACCCCACATCCCTGTGAGGAAATGACTCTATAATACAGTCTGTTATAATCTAAGGAGTCGCCTACATCACTTTTAAGTCTTAAGAACCTTCTCCTGACTGTGGTCATCACCATCAGACACACACCCATTGTGAACAGGCCATGGCTTCCCTCTTGGAGTTTTGACCAACACACACTCATCACTTCCTCTAGTCTTACCTCCACCCTCACATAGTAGGAATTGCCACCATCATCGAAAAGGAAGCCCAAATATGGCACACTTGAGGAGGCTCAGGGCAGGAGGGACAGCAGCTGGGCCAGGTCACCTCCTGCCTCTCCCTCCAGCCCCTGCCCCCAGCTGTACCCCTCATGCCTCCTCCTTCCCACACAAACCTGGGGAAGCCCAGGGCAGCAGCTGTCCCTGGCTCTGTTGGCAGCAGATGGGCACACTGTACGAACCTCAGGTTACCCACACAGATGTCCAACAGTCAACAGCAGAGAAGAAAAAGGGAGCCAGGATCCTCTGTTGCTGTCCCAGGGAACACAGTGATTCACTCACCAGGTTGGTAAAGGGCCATTGAGGAAAGGTCAACACCTCTGCTCTCCGCCCTCCCATTCTCCTCACTGAGCCTCTTCTCTCTCCTTCCCACCAATATCTAGTTTTCTTCCTCCACAGCTCTGAGGAGGAGGCATAAAAGCTCTCAGAATGTTGGGCTTCCCTCCATCACGGTGGGGCTGTGGGTGACGGGGTCAGGCTGTGCCCGGGTGTGGACGAGTCACTCACCAGCATAGGCCTGAGACTTATGATCCACAGAGGAAGAAGGCAGAGTCACCTCCACTGTCATTTCTGAGTCCTTTCCTCTCTCTCCCTTTTGACCCCCCACCTCTCGCTCCATCTGCCTGTTCAGTTCCCTGCTCCCTCCTCCTCTTTAAAGTCACCTGCACCTAGTGACCTGCAGGCACCGAGTGGGGCTTTCCCAGCTGCACCTGCAGGTCTGTCCTGTACGTGTCTGTACAGCAGTCACCTTTAACCATCGTTTCACTTTCTGAAGTTTCAGTTACCCTCTGTCACCCACAGTTGGAAAAGATTAAATGGAAAATTCCAGAAATAAGCAATTCATAAGTTTTAAATTGCACATCATTCTGAGCAGTGTGATGACACCTGTGCCATCCGTCTCTCACATGCCAACCTGAGAACCATCCCTGTGCCCAGCATGTCCACCCTGTGTTCCTCTCATAAGCCACTTAGTCACTGAGGAGCCAGCTCTATGGTCAGATCTGCCTCAGCATCACAGGGCTTGTGTGAAAGTCCCCTCATGTTACTTAATAATGACCCATCATTGCAATGACCCATTGGGGTGTGGCAATGAGAAGCCTTCCTTTAAGTGAGAAGGAGAAACCTACTATACACAGGGTGTGGTGCTATCCATGGGCCAGGCACCCACTGGGTCTTGGATCCCATGCTCCTGGCATACAAAGTGACTGTCTTACTCCTGTACCTGGCATAGCATAGGAAGTGACTGTCTTACTCCTGTACTTTGCATAAGCTTGCTGTGTGCATATGTTTATGCATATGTGTGCTGAAATCCATCCATCTCAATCTGCATGATATCCTGCCTATTTCCAAAAAGAATTGGGCGACTTATTGAGAAAATTTCAGGCACTACTTTTCAGCAGTTATGATAAATCTGGGACAGCTGACACCAGCCCCTCCTCCTTAGAAGGGAATGTTCTTTCTCCTTCTGGTTTCCTCTCCGCAGCCTATAGATTCTGTACAGGAGCTAGGGAGGGAGGACTCACATCATGAGTCCATCTCCCCTCTCCTTTCTGGGGTTCCCTGGACATTCGGGTGCGAGCAGCCTGGTGGAGAGAGCCTGACCCCTCTCTCCAGGGAGGAAACCCTGCTGACCTCCCCCATCAGCGTCCTCATTCCTTCCCCTGGGCGGTCAGGGGTGAGGAAGGGGCTGGACAGGTCCCAGCAGAGAGTCTCAGAGGCAGGTCCAGGTCTAGGTACTCACGCGCCAGGTACTCCTGCTTCATCCTTCCTGCAGGGGAAACGGGAGGGGTCGGTGAGGGGGTAACCAGGGACCCCAGAACCCGCGAGGAGGGGGGTTGGGGGCCGGGACTTACTGAGTTCCTCCTGCAGCTTCTCTGGAAATAAGCAGAAAGAGAAGGTGCTGTCATGGGGATGGAAGGGGGGACCTGCGCAGTGGGTGGGAGGCCTGGGGCACGGAGGTCCCACCCCCCTGCAGCCAGGCCTCACCTTTGGCGATTCGCTCCCACTGGCTCAAGGCCCGGATTCTCTCCTGCTGTCGACACCAATAGATCACCGCCCCGACCAGGATCCCCAGCAGAGACACAAGGGTCACCCCGAAGGCCGCCCGCCAGGGTTTCGGGCTGGAGAAGAAGGGGCCTGCGGAGGGAAAGCCTCAGCTGCTCGTTGGAAGGGGCGCGGGGTCTCCAGGAGGGGAAGCGACATTGCTCTTCCCAAAATGCCCAGAACTCTCCCGTCACACAGACTAGTGTCCTAATGTCTGGCTCTCACATGGGAACAGTTAGAACATAATGTACATACAGTCATTGGTGTCTCCTCTCCACGCCCTCCCCCGTGTATCAGCGTCTCATCAGCTGCTTAACCTGCTGACTCAGAAGGTGACCTTTGGGGCTGGAGGGCTGGGGTCACATTCAGGGTCTTCTTCCTGGGCAGCTCTGTGACCTTGAACCAGTGACGTAGCCCTTCTGTCCTCAGTGTCCTCATCGGCAGAGCATGAAGTTAATGCTCTAAAGTCCCTGACACGACGTCAGTGCCATGCGAGAGTTTATTCAT
>NW_005355648.1:86191-89294 GCF_000412655.1 Myotis brandtii
TATATATGTGTTTTCCGATGGTCTTAGGCGACCCCTGTGAAAGGGTCATTCGACCCCCCAAAGGGGTCGCGACCCACAGGTTGAGAACCACTGACCTAGAGAGAGAAATAAGCTCTGCCTCTTCAGGTTCACCTGGGTGTTGTTTGGGTGTTTGTTGTTTGCAGTTTTTGGATTAGTTGTAATTTGTTGTTTGCATTCTTCTCTGGGTGTTTGTTGTTGGCATTTTTTTTGGATTAGTTGTTGTTTTTTTGGAGTTTTCTCCCCAGATACATATATAGTTTTCCCTTCTTTTTTCTTCTCTTTTTTTCCTCCTTTACATTTTTTCCTTATCTCAATATTATTTTTGCACTCTTTTCTCTCCCCTAATTCTCTTTTCTCTGGTGGTCACTTTATTTGAAGTTATTGGTATGGTGAATCCATTTGTGTTTGGTACCCTGTGTGTTGTGTCTTGTGGTGCTGTATTTTGTGCCTTTAAGTTAATGCAGGAGAGAGAGGACATCATAACCAGACACCCTGAGAGGAGCGAACATAGGGAGACAAAGAAACAGCCCCCATACAAAAGAAAAGAGGAATCACCGTAAAAGGAAATAAACGAAATGCAGGCAAGCAATTTGTCAGAGAAAGAATTCAAAGCAATGGTCATAAGGACACCGAAATGGATGGAAGACAAATTAAATAATATGTGTAAGAATCAAGAGGAAATGAAGAAGAACCAAGAAGAAATGAAGAATGACATCACTGCAATAAAGAACACAATAGAAAGTATCCACAGTAACTAGAAGAAGTGGAGGACAGCATCAGTGAGCTGGAAGACAAGGTAGGAAAAACTACCCACACAGAGAAGCAACTGGAAAAAAAAACTTAAAAAACAGGAGGAGAGCCTAAGGGAACTTTGGGACAACACAAAATGAAACAATATCTGCATAAGAGGGGTGTCAGAAGGAGAGGAAACTGAGCAAGAAAAAAAAATCCTGTTTGAAGAAATAATGTCAGAAAACTTCCCTGATATCAGGAAGAAAGAACTCACACAAGTCTAAGAAGCTCACAGAGTCCCAAACAAGATGAACCCCAAAAGACCGACACCATACACATTATAATTAAATCGGCAAACACCAATGACAAAGTAAGAATCTTAAAGGCTGCCAGAGAGAGACAGAAAGTTACCTACAAGGGATCTCCCATCAGACTATCAACTGATTTCTCAACAGAAACACATCAGGCCAGAAGGGAATGGACTGAAATATACAAAGTCATGCAAAGCAAGGGTCTGAATCCAAGAATACTGTACCCAGCAAGGCTATCAATCAAAGTTGAGGGTGAAATCAGGAGCTTCACAGACAAAAAAGGACTGAGGGAGTTTATTACCACCAAACCAGCAATGCTAAAGGGTCTGCTGTCAAAAGAAGAAATAGGAAGGGAAGAAGTAACACAGGCATAAAGAATAAAATGGCGACAAACAAGTACCTATCAATGATAACTTTAAATGTAAATGGATTAAATGCCCCAATTATAATATATAGATTAGCTGAATGGATAAGAAAATATGACCCATATATCTGCTGTCTACAGGAGACCCACCTCAGAACAAAGTATTCACACAGACTGATGGTGAAATAATGGAAAAAGTTTTTTCAGGCAAATGAAAATGAAAAAAAAAAAATGCTGGCATAGTAATACTGATATCTAACAAATTAGACCTCAAAGGGAATGCCATAACAAGAGATAAGGAAGGCCACTTCATAATACTAAAGGGAACAATTAAACAAGAAGATATAACTCTGCTAAACATATATGCACCCAATACAGGAGCATCCAAATACATGAAAAAACTTCTGGAAAATATCCAGGGAGAGATTTACCGCAATACAGTCATAGTAGCGGACTTTAATACCCCACTAACACCATTGGATAAATCCTCTAAACAAAAAATCAGCAAAGAAACATCAATGCTAAGTGACGCACTAGATCAGATGGAATTAATTGACATCTTCAGAACATTTCACTCCAAAGCCACAGAATATACATTCTTCTCAAGTGCACAGGGGTCATTTTCAATGATAGACCACATATTGGGGCACAGGCAAAGTCTCTTTAAATTGAAGAAGATAGAAAACATATCAAGCATCTTCTCAGATCACAATGGCAGAAAATTAGAAATCAACTACAATAAAAACAATGAATGAAATCAAATACCTGAGGCTAAATAGCATGCTATTAAACAATGATTAGGTTACCAAAGAGATCAAAGAAGAAATAAAAAGCATCATGGCAATAAATGACAATGAAAACACAACAATCAAAATATATGGGCACAGTTAAAGGAGCATTGAGAGGGAAGTTCATAGCTCTACAGGCCTACCTCAAAAACCAAGAAAAAAATGGAAATAAATTATCTAACCCTACAACTCAAAGAGTTAGAAAGAGAGAAACAAGAAAACCCCGGTGTAAGCAGAAGGAAGGAAATAATAAAGATCAGAGTGGAAATAAACGACATAGAGACCAAAAACACAATACAAAAGATCAACAAAACCAAGAGATGATTCTTTAAAAGGATAAACAAGACTGATGAACCTCTGGCCAGGCTCACCAAGAAGCAAAGAGAGAGGACCCAAATAAACAAAATCAGAAATGAAAGAGATGAAGTAACAACTGATCCTATAGCAGTGATGGCGAACCTTTTGAGCTCAGCGTGTCAGCATTTTGAAAAACCCTAACTTAACTCTGATGCCGTGTCACATATAGAAATATTTTGATATATGCAACCATAGTAAAACAAAGATTTACATTTTTGATATTTATTTTATATATTTAAATGCCATTTAACAAAGAAAAATCAACCAAAAAAATGAGTTCGAGTGTCACCTCTGACACGCATGTTATAGGTTCGCCATCACTGTCCTATAGAAATACAAAGGATTATGAAACAAAGCAATGAACAACCTATTCCAAAAAAATGGACAACCTAGACAAAAAGGACATATTTTTAGAAAAATACAAGCTCCCAAAGCTCAATGAGGAAGAATTAAAAAACCTGAATAGGCCGATAACCACCAAAGAAATTAAAATACTGATCAGAAATCTTACAGCAAACAATAGCCCTGGT
>NW_005355649.1:0-287 GCF_000412655.1 Myotis brandtii
CATCATAGCAAGTGATTGAACTCCCAGTCTCCCAGTCAAACTCCCAAGGGGATACTTTGCATACTAACCTTTTATATATATATATTAGAGGCCCGGTGCACAAAAACTTGTGCACTCGGGGGTGTCCCTCAGCCCGGCCTGTGCCTGCTCACAGTCTGGGACCCCTCGGGGGATGACCACCTGCTGGCTTAGGCCCTCTCCCTGAGGGATTGAGCCTAAGCTGGCAGTCAGACATCTCTCTGGCAGCCCAGGAGCCTTCAGGGGATGTCCACTTGCCAGCGGGGAGC
>NW_005355649.1:570-795 GCF_000412655.1 Myotis brandtii
GTCCTGGATCAAGGTGGGGGTCCCGCTGGGGTGCCTGGCCAGCCTGGGTGAGGGGCTGATGGCTGTTTGCAGGCTGGCCAAGCCCCCCAGTAGGACCCTCACCCCATGAGGGTGTGGCCAACCAAGGTGAGGGGCTGATGGCTATTTGCAGTCTGGCCACGGCCCCCAGCCACTCAAGCTCCCGGTGCAGGCTGGCTGGATGCAGGTATCTGGGATTTATTTATC
>NW_005355650.1:0-527 GCF_000412655.1 Myotis brandtii
GTTGATGAGTGCTTACATGGTATTACCTCTTTTAATCGTCCAAATCGCCCTATGAGGTCTGTACTGTGCCTACTCCCATGTGGCACATAGGAAAAGACAAGCACAAGGAGGTTGAATGACATGCTCCAATTCTCACGTGCACAAGTGGAAGAGCCTGGATCTGAATCCACAGGTCTGTGAGGGTCTTTGCCCTTCCCCCACCCTGTAGCCCACTACCAGGTGGTGTGTCCAGTACACAAGGGGAATGGGGGGGCAAGAATCACGTAATTCTCAGGGACAAGTCTAAAATGGCAACTCATGTGTTTTATTAAGTTAGACTAGGCAAGACACAGAGCAGGGTAACGATTAAAAAACCAGCTCTGAGACTCCGCGGAGTTCTGGAAGGTGGAGCCCTGGGAGTTCCCACAGCCTCCCAGGCTCTTGTTTACACACTTCCTCTTAAATCTGTGAGTTTGATTGTTGATCCCAGTGCAGGTGATTGCCCAGTTGCGGTCGCTAGCGGAGCTTGTAGGGGAAGATTGTTTTTG
>NW_005355651.1:0-1602 GCF_000412655.1 Myotis brandtii
AGGTAACCGGCATCCTCATAACAGGTAACAGGTGACCGGCTCACTTGTGGCTGGTAACCTGTAACCTGGTTACTGGTAACCTGGTCACGAGTAACCTGGTAATGGGTAACCTGGTAACTGGTAACCTGGCAACCGGTAACCTGGTCATCGGCAACCTAGTAATCGGTAATCAGTTACCTGGCAATCAGTAACTGGTAATTTGGCCACAGGCAACCTAGTTACCACTAACCTGGTAACTTGGAAACCCTCACGTATAACCTCGTATCCAGTAAACAGTAGGCTGGCAACCGACGAACTAGTAAGCATTAACCAGCTAACGGGGAACCTGGTAACCAGCAACTGTGAACCGTGGAAGCGGTCACCGGGGCACATGGCAACTGGTTACCTAGAGGAAGCTGTACTCCACGAATGAGCTGAGAATGCTAACACAGGGAAAGGTTAAGAGATTAGCAGCATCTGGTTGCAAATAGCACAGCATGTTGCATCCTGAGATCGGGAAAATGGTGAATGGCTGAGAGCAAAGTAAAGGCAATAGGTGGCATACTGGAGACACAGCAGCCAAGCACCTCACATGGCCAAGCACATGCCAGCTTGCAAGAACCGCTGAGCACATGCTGCCACTCACACAGGGAAAGTGCGCTGGAAGCAAGATCTGAAGATGCCACCACTGCATAACCCTGTCTTGATTCCTGTGGAAAAAGCCCCGTGAAAAGGAACTGCAGGCATAACCGGGAGAGCAGCTAGCCATCGCTGTTAGGCTACTCTACCCTCACTCACTCTCCTCCCTCGTTCGTTCGTTCCTTCCTTCCTTCCTTCCTTCCTTCCTGCCTTCCTTCCTTCGCCCCCTCCCTCCTTCGTCCCTTTCCCACTACATAGAACTTGCTAGCACTGTAAATCTAACCTGAGAGAAAAAAATGTGTTAGCTGAGAGAAAACAGCAAAGCACCACACAGCAACCGAAGTCTGGAACCAGGGCCCCTGGTCCTGGAAAAATAACGCAGAGAACACACAGCGGAAGATAGAAAAGCAGAGCAAGCCGACATGTGATGGCAGCATTGCTGCCATCCTGCACACAAAAAGGAAAACATTGCCTCGCAGGTACGGAGAAGCAATGGCCATGACCGTGTACCCAAAGTACTGAGTCATGACTGCGTATGCAATGTTAATGCATGAATGGGAAGGCACCAGCAAGAGCCACAGGAGCTCTTTCATATGCTCGCGTGCAGTCCCAGACACGTAAGGAAAACCACGGGGAAGGTTTGTGGAGGGCAGAGCCATTAAAAATGAAGGACTCAGTAGCATTACGCAGACACAGGAGGGATTGCACATTTTTCATACCAGGCACCACAAGGCACCTACCCCTGCAGCCATCATTGCAGACAGCAGCACACTGGAAATACTGCCTCCGTGGAAAGCACCGTTGAGAATGGAAGCGCTAGGAAGCAGCAGATGAGAAAGAGAAACTGCAAAGTGGGCTGCTCTCCACTCAGGTAAAATGGCAGACAATCCTTTCTGTGCAATCTCAACCATTGCAACTGCACAAACGCACACCGTCACTGCACTGCACCACACCCAAGGTGGAGGAAGTCTGGGTCGGCGATGG
>NW_005355651.1:1627-16125 GCF_000412655.1 Myotis brandtii
GAAGGACGGGGGCGGGGGGGGGGGGCGGGGGCACACACACATTTCTGAGAGGAAGGACAAACACAGGCTCGCCGCCCTGCATGGACACGTACATGGAGTGCTGAGGAAACATGCAACCCGCCTGAATCCCTCAGCAGAGAAGCGAGAGTGCAAGCCAAGCAGACCCCCTGCTGGAAACGGGAAACAGACCCATTGTGGTGCAACCGTCAGGCGTCCTCTGCTTTGTCAGCTCTGGCCTCAGTAGCCTCACATCATGGATGACAAGCAAATCTCTCCATCACAAACACAAACATTCCTCCTCAGCTAGGACTTGGCTCCACCTGCTGGGCAAGCAGGGACAGGCCTTTCCAAATGGAATCCTCTCAGCAACACGGACAGACACAAGGGCTCTCAGAGACGTTCCTGGGAGCAAGTTCAGAATACTAGGATGCTCTCCTCCCTCAATACCTCAATTCCAAGGAACATATTTTCATTCTGAATGCGTGTGGTTTAAAAAAAATCTTATTTGTGTAGCATAGTATTCGCACAAGGAGTGGAAGAAAAAAGCTAGCATGCAAACCTTTCACTTTCAAAAAAGATGGCTTCTCCTTCCTCAGCTTATTTCAAACACAGTGACTGCATTTGGCATTTGAACTTCACAGGATTCAGAACATTCTTAAATGATGACGCACTGCTTTGTGCTGATCACATTCACATTTAGGAAGGGGAAAATGACACAACAATCCTACTTCATCGCACGCGCACTTCAACAGGAATGCCTATGGATGCCACGTGCTCAAAACAGGCGCAGGAAAACATGTTTATTTCCACTTAGGGTGGCTGGGGATGGTTTGAAATTTACATCTTTCACAGGGAATACGAGCTGCTTACAGCATCAGATTGCCACAACCACCTTATGCCCCAACACTCTCTGGTTTCTTTTAAAAGAGCATAAAATGAGCAGCTTGGACACCGTGAGAGAGTCTCCTGACAGGGAACCTCAGTGCACCCATCTCCAGGACGCCCCTTGGCAGGGAGGCAAGGGGTGCACAACCACAGCCATAACAGTGACTTCAGGGAATTCTCTCTCATCAAGGATTCTCTCTCAGCACGGATATTTCTCTCTCTCTCTCTCTCTCTCTCTTCCTTTCTAAAATAATAAAAATAACTTTTTACTAAAATAAAAAAAAGGTTTCTGCACCAAGCCATTCAGCAGAATCTTTTTCTAGTGGTATTAACACGTTCCCATTATAACAACTGACTGCGTCTAGCTCCACCCTCAGCGATGACAGCCTCCTCGGGACCGATGGCTGGCTGCTTCTTCAGGCATGGCCATCCCCGAGGAAATGGCTGCCTTAACCATAGTGGACTCCAGGTCACTGGGGGCCTCAACAATGGCCACCTCTCACTCACCATCGAGGGAATAACATGTTCTCGCCATACCCCTGAGACTCCCAGGACGGACTGGAGGCTCCACAATGGCGGCCTCCTAGGGAATGATTCACTGCCTCAACCATGCCCGCCTACAGGGGACCAGCTCACATCCTCAACGCACCGGCTCACCAGGCCAGGGCAGCGCTCTCTGAGGCCTCCCTCTGCAGGGCTGGGCCGGAAACAGGTCACAAGTCTACACCCGTCACTTCAATCCATTCAGCGACGGAATCATTGACGCCCTGGACAGCCTCCAGGATTTTCTGGGTTTTCTTTTTCGGCTTTTTTCTGGAGAGATTTTGTAGGACCTGAAATTTCAGCACCAAGGACAGAAGCTCCGTGTGTTTTCCTGCAATGGCCACAAGACGGCAGCAGAGGGTCGCTTTGGCGCAGAAATTGCCTGACAGGCGGCGTCCTTTGACGTTGCCTCATCCAGTTGCTCTCTTGTCAGTCAAAAGACAATAAAAACTCTTGGAAATTTTTTAGCACAAAATGGCTCCTTTCAAAATCTGCACCTCCTCACGCAGAATCACACAACTTAGCACAGAGGGGACTCCCTCCCTCCCTGGAATTTAACGGACCTTGACTAGAACATCTACAGGATATTTTCTTTTCAGCAAGACCTCTCAGGGTCTTCTTTCTATAAATTATAAAATCCACACACTGACCCCTATTCTTTCTTTTTGGGGGGTTAGTCCTCACACAAGGATATTTTCTTCTTGGATCTTTCAGAGCGTGGAAGGGAGGGATTGTGCCGAGCCAGCTCAGCCAAGGGTTCCACAAGCATGAGGGAGGGTGGTGAAGAAAAGACAGACAGAGAGAATAAGCTGGGTCTAGGTGGATCTTCCTGTGCCTGGCTGAGGCCACAGAGACAGATCCAGAGGCAAGCTGAGCCTTTATTTTATAGCCAGAGGTAAACAAGGTAGTGGGCACCATAGTTACAAAGTTCTTCTGAGTTTCACTTGTTTGGGCAGCACTTGCTACAGCTCCCTCAGCACATTAGCTACATCATAAGGTCAAGCCTAATTATGCCAATAGGACTGTGCCCTAAGCTGGGACTTGTTTGTGGCTTTGCCAACAGGTCAGTCCCAGGCTGAACCCTATAGCCGCGCCCTACAAGGGATGAAGTGCAAAAAACAGACATAGAAACATCCATGGCAGGGAGAGACACCCAAGATTGGTTGCCACCTGTACACGCAGGGGATCAAACCGGAATCCCACAAACGCCCTTCACTAGGAATCGCACACAGGAACCTTCCAGATGCAGATACAAGCTCTAGCCAATGACCACACCAGCACGGCCACATTCCTGGTTCCTACCTCAGGACACTCATTGCTGGGACAACAACGCCAAGGCTCTGCCTCCAGAGACACTGTCACATGGGACAGCGCAGCTCAGGACACTCACAGGGAAGTGCTGCACTCCACATGCTGCTCTTCAGCCTGCACAACGTGCTCCTGGAAAGTGGTCCCCCAGCAAAGGCTCAGGGATGTCCACCCCGCTTCTCGAATTGGGAAACATTCATTCAGGTTCCTATATATCTGTCACCTGCTATGTGTCAGGGTCCCAAAACCACTTATTTTACGACACATGTGGACGCAAATGTTCTACGGAGACATCGTCCTCATCCTACACAATGGATGGATGGTTTGGGATCATTTACTAAAACTTCTATGCTGTTCTATTAATTTATGTAACGTTTACTGCAAAAAGCAGTTACGTCTTTCCAATAGAAACGTTTTAGGAGATGGTGAAGCAGGGTGATATTTAGGAAAACTGCAGCACACTTGGCAGGTTAGACAATTTCTAAAAATAACACAAAAACCAATAGGACATGGACAGCTGGGGGTGGTCCACAGGCTCCTGTTGCCAGCATTGAGACCTAAACCTGAGGCCTTGAGGATCACATTCCCTTCCTAAAACCAGGCATCGCCATGGACATATCTTAGGAACAAATGTGGAGAACTAAACGTTCATTCTTAACTTACATAACAGTTTCATAGCAACATCCAAAGTGCAAAACCTGTGCTCCTCTTTCTTCACACCTTTGGAACGGTCAAGAAGACTTTCACGTCCAGAAGCTCAATCTGTGGTCTTTGCAAACTTCCAAGCTTAAAATAACAACAAATTCTCCCCCTTTCATCTTCACTGACTTCACAGACGATGGGGAAGAGACAGCAGAGCCCCAGAAACACCTGGACCTGGGATCACGGCCGCAATACCAGTCCCAAAGATGGAAGTAAAAACACAACCCCAGTCCCACCAGCCAGAATAACCAATCACATTAGGTGAACATCATTCTGGACAACTTAATATGCAAATACAAAAAGAGAAGCATGGGTAATAAGCAAATGGGTAGAGACAATTTTATAAAACCATAACAATCATATTTCAGATATAATTTTACTTGAATTTCACAAAAGAAAAAAAAGAGAAGCTGATAGAATTGCTGAATTCATATAAATATTTCCTCTAGACAAGAGACACTTCCCCTAAAATATCCCTTCAAGATTAAAAAAAAAAGAAGAAGAAACTGTGAGAACATTAAAGGTTGAAGTCATTATGATTTTCTCCAAGGACATATTTCCATTTTGTGTGTATAGACTGACTTTTTGCTGTGAAAGATGAGTTCGTTGGCCCAGCCACACGGGCATGAACACACAGTTCTGAAAATATTGAAGCCCCTCTCTACAGTTAGTAAATGTCGGCCACTGGACTCTGCCCAGGGCTCTCCCTCTCTCCTGGCTGCCCATCCCACCGCCAGGACCAACCCCAACCCCCATCTACCCAGGACCCAGAGCTACAGGGGACTCTGGTCCCATCTCCCAGTCGCCCTCAACACCCACCACTTCGCCCAAGCAGCTTGGTTTCCACCTGTTTTATATAACGGCTTCAGGTGAGGCTTTGTGCGCGGAAGGTATTCAGCGGGAAAACCGTTTGAAAACCCCTGCTCAACGTCAGCCCTCAGCTCAATGTCAACCTGCCCTTGCAGGTTTGCAGAGTCTGGGATTTCAGAGAATGGAGGCCTTTCTCCCTAACACATTATCTACTTATGAAGTCAAGTGCACGTCTGCCTCCTGGTGGATAAAATGTAGATGAAATTTCTACGGAATTGAAGACTGAGTCGTCTTCTTCAGAATAGGGACTGACTGGTTTATCTGTATGTCTGCAGACTTAATATTACCATCACCACCATTCTCATTCTCCTCCCCTTTTGATTGACTGCCATGAATAATTAGGTACTAGTGGCCTGGCCGGTGTGACTAGCTGGTTGGAGCATCAGTCTGATCACTGAAGGGTCTTGGGTTCGATTCTCGGTCAAGGGCATATACTTGGGTTGCAGGTTCCATCCCCGGCCCCAGTCAGGGTACATGTGGGAAGTAACCAATTGACGTGTCTCTCTAAAATTGATGTGTCTCTCTAAAATTGATGTTTCTCTCTCTCTCCCCCCTCCCTCCCTTCCACTCTCTCTAAATATCAATGGAAAACATCCTCGGTTGAGGATTAACAAACTCCTGCTACTACTACTACTAATGCACTATTGTTGCCTCTATGTCCACTATCTACATTTTACTAAACCCTATGGCCCTGCTCATGGGGGAAACAAACGCATTTTATTTCTGGAATAGTAACACTGCTCATTCCCCCTTGAACACACTTGGCCGGAAGTGTTAGATACTGACCTGTTCCCTTGTTGGGCAGGATGGTCCTTCCTTCCCCCTTGAATGTAAAGGGCTCACTCGGCATTGCAGTCAGCTTGAAACGTCTGTGCAGGTTCTATGTGGGAAGCCCAGGGGCTGACAAGCAGCACCGAGAGCCAAAGGCTAAAATAAAGCCACGGAGACAGAGCCAAGCTCTGAAGATTAACAACCTTGGCATAGTTTTCTTAGCTCAGAGTGATCCTACAACAAGGTCCCTGCCATTTCCAGCTGCGGCAGGAGCTTGGCCATGCCTCTCTCCCGTCAGATCTTAGCATCACTAACTCTTGGAGAACATATGCAGAGGAGTTTTAGAGATAAAGAATTGTTAGGGAAAGGCCCCCTTTTCCATTACACGGATCCTGTTTAGGTTCAGAGGTGAAGCGGAGATGGTTGCAGGCACCTGGAAAGCCTCTGACTGCATCTTAGCTAAGTCGGTGTCTCTCTGATTTAGTGTGTGGGTCACACAACAGAGAGATCATTCAGGGATCAGGCAATTGCTGCTCCCATCACTGATTTACCATGGGGCCCCTTCTTGGCGTGTAGGTCCTGGGGATTGTGTCTTGTGTGTAGAATTCTCTCAAGCTCTCACATTTTTTGAACTTACCAAGGCTGATATAAACTTGTTTTTGTCACCTGAGACTTGGTTCAAAAAGAAGAAAGTGGCAAAGGAGAGTTCTCGTGGGAGACGGTGCCCATAGAGACAGGCAGCAGTGGGCAACTCCTAAGGCTGGTGGAATGCCTTTGTTGTGTAATGAGGACATCCTAATACCTCATTCAGGACATCCAGGGACAGAAGGGCCCCCTAGGATCAGAATGGCCTTCAAGGGAGGACAGAGAGTCCTCATTATTTTAGAAGCTCAGTTCTCCAGAATAATGGAAGTGGCAGTTGTAAATGAAAATAATTGTCAAATGGGAACATAAGCTACCAATATATTGGCAGTAAAGTGGACATTTATCAGACAACCCTTCAGTTTCAGTTAACGTGATTTAGGGTGGGTTGATAGAGCAATTGGCATAAACAAGGACAGGACATTGTGTCTGTGCACTCTCTGCAGACTCCAATAACGCCAGTTAAAATCCATCACCCCCACGCCTGCTCTGAATTCCACAGTTCTCCCAGCACATTCTAAAACTTGCCAGATTGGCCCAGCAGACGTGGCTCGGAGGGTGAGCATGGACCTATGAACCAGGAGGTCACGGTTCAGTTACTGTTGAAGTATAAACCCAGATTGGGAACTCAGTCCGCACTGTGGGGCATGCAGGAGGCAGCCAATCAATGATTCTTTTTTTTATTGCTTAAAGTATTACAAAGGGTATTACATATGTGTCCTTTTTTCCCCCCCACCCTTGACAATCCCCTGGCCTCCCCTACCCCCCAGTGTCTTATGTCCATTGGTTATGCTTATATGCATGCATACAAGTCCTTTGGTTGATCTCTTACCCCCCTCCCTCCTGCCCCCCAACCCTCCCTGGCCTTCTCTGCCTCTGTATCTATTATTGTTCAAAAGTTTATAATGGTCTCTATTATCCATGAATGAGTGAGATCATGTGGTATTTTTCCTTCATTGACTGGCTTATTTCACTTAGCATAATGCTCTCCAGTAATGATTCTTTTTTAAATATATATAATTGATTTTTTTTACAGAGAGGAAGGGAGAGGGATAGAGAGTTAGAAACATCGATGAGAGAGAAACATTGATCAGCTGCCTCCTGCACACCCCCTACTGGGGATGTGCCTGCAACCAAGGTACATGCCCTTGACCAGAATCGAACCTGGGACCCTTCAGTCCCCAGGCCAACGCTCTATCCAGTGAGCCAAACCAGCTAGGGCCAATCAACGATTCTTCGTCATCATTGAGCTCTCTCTCTCTCTCTCTCTCTCTCTCTCTCCCCCCCCCTTCCTCTCTGAAATCGATAATGTATATATTTAAAACTTGCCACATTGTATGTTAGTTTGCTGGACACACATCTGTCTTTCCCACGAAAGTCTGAGCTTCTGTACCTGGAGCAAGAAGGTGACCCATTTTGTTCATTTCCCCTCAACGTGTCCTTCTCAAATGGACAAGTGCGACACAGTGAAACACCACTGGCCCCAGAAGGCAGAAGGGCTGGTTAGGAGTTCTCCTCCTGGGGAAGTACGTCATCTTTGAATCTCAGATGCACCTCTGTTCAGCGGTCGAGAGTTCTCAAACATCACTGCGTAAGTTGTTTCAAAAATCAGGATTCTTAGTTTAAGAGTTCCCATAAAGCAAGTGTTAGAGTGTAGTCCAGGCGAGTTTGGGTCAGTGGATAGACAGTCGGCCCTTAAACTGAAGGGTTGCCAGTTCGATTGTGGTCAAGGACACATACCTCGGTTGCAGGCTCAATCCCCATGCAGGAGGCAACCAATCGATGTGTCTCTCTCTCTGTCTCTCCCTCCCCTTCCACTCTCGCTGAAAATCAATGGAAAAATATGCTCAGGATGATTAACAACAACAACAAAGCAGTGTCAGCGTGGTGCTCAGAGCACGGATTTGTAGAAAATTCTATGTCAGTACAATCCACTCTGTTCTGGAAACATTGATTTGGATTAACTCCAAGGCTACTTCTCGCTCGGACGTTTCAGAGTTCTAGGTATTCTTATACATGTGAGTGTGAATCTGATATTTAGTTGTTGTGGTTGAAACACTGACATGGTGAGTACGTAGGGGGGTGTATGCATGTGTTCACGCATACACACATGTGAAACATGAGAAGGTGGAAATATTCCTTATTCCTTGTAATGTCCAATCCCAGAATCCTAAGTAAACCTTACAGTGAGGACAGTGGCAATGAGGATGAACTAGTTTAACAGAGCGATCAGCAGTGGGGGCTGAAGCTGCTGAGCTAGAACAATGTCAGTGAGGACAGAGGGGGAGGGCAACATTACCACACAATTTGTGAATATTGATGAACCACTTTTGTAGATTTATTTATTGAGTGAATTGTGTGATTTAGGAGGGAATGTGAACATCCTTGAGTAAGCCATTTTAACCCGTGTCTGAGTAAATGACAGCACTATTTACTAAAACCTGAGATGTTAAATGGAGATCGTTTGAGAAAGAAAGTGATGGATTGCAATGAAGGCCCCTAATGAGCTTCAACAGGAAGTTAGAGTTAGAAGCAAGTGTGGAATTTTTATTTTTACTGTGGAATTTTTCAGGTGATGATTAACAACAGCAACAACAACAAAAAGCAGTGTTCGCGTGGTGCTCAGAGCACTGATTTGTAGAAAATTCTTTATCAGTACAATCCACTTGGTTCTGGAAACATTGATTTGGATTAACTCCAAGGCTACTTCTAGCTCTGACGTTTCAGAGTTATAGGTATTCTTCAGGTGCACAAAAGCCACGCTGCGTATTTGAAACAGAGGGCATTTCATGCAGGGAACTGGTCACACCGTCACTGGAAGGCTGGAAGGACACAGAGTTTAACAAGCATCAACACAGTCCCCACTCTAGCCCTGGGGAGAGAATGGGAAACGCCTCTTGGAGGCTGGTGTTCAAGGTGCTGCAGGTGGTGGGTGCAGCTGGGCTGCTCCTATGAGCCTTTATCAGTATCCACTTGGTTCTGGAAACATTGATTTGGATTAACTCCAAGGCTACTTCTAGCTCTGACGTTTCAGAGTTATAGGTATTCTTCAGGTGCACAAAAGCCACGCTGCGTATTTGAAACAGAGGGCATTTCATGCAGGGAACTGGTCACACCGTCACTGGAAGGCTGGAAGGACACAGAGTTTAACAAGCATCAACACAGTCCCCACTCTAGCCCTGGGGAGAGAATGGGAAACGCCTCTTGGAGGCTGGTGTTCAAGGTGCTGCAGGTGGTGGGTGCAGCTGGGCTGCTCCTATGAGCCTGGGGCACCATGCAGGGGGTTCACACCTCGGAGCTGGGGGCTCACACCTTGGAGCAGGGTGCTCAGACCTCGGAGCTGGGGGCTCACACCTCGGAGCTGGGGGCTCACACCTCGGAGCTGGGGGCACCCCATGAGCGATGCTTAAAATTCTAAGGAAGGGCGCTCTGTGACCAGAGCCCAGACAAAGGAGTTGAGGCACTTGCGGCCAGCATTCAGCCTTCAGAGGAGACCTGGACCAGAAGGGCAGGGGTGGAAAGCCAGGTGCACAGCAAAGCAGGGTCCAGATTGGCAGGCCACTTATTGCCCAGGGAGTAGAGAGTGGGTGCTGCCAGTCCCTTTGAGGGTCCTGGGGGGTTCACTGAGAATGAGAGGGAGCAGGAGCCTGGAGCCAACCCCTACTGCCCTGGGAGCACAGCCCACCAGAGCCGGAAATAGAAACAGCTGCCCAACCCTGGCTGCTTTGGCTAAATGGATAGAGTGCTGGCCTGCAGACTGAAGGGTCCCAGGTTTAATTCTGCTCAAGGGAACACGCCTAGGTTGCCAGCTCGATCCCCAATGGGGGGGGGGGGTGCAGGAGGCAGCCAATCCATGATTCTCTCTCATCATTGATGTTTTTCTCTCTCTCCCCTTCTCCCTTCCTCTCTCTGAAATCCTATATAATAAAAGGCTAATATGCAAATTGTCCCCACTGGTGGGAGTTCGACTGACTGGGTGTTAGACATGTGCTAACCACCAGGGGGTGGTGCAGAACATGGCAGGCATCGGCAACTCGGAGCTGCCAGAGGGCAGCAGTGGAGGCACTACCGGCCCTGATGGGCCCTGATGAGAGTGGGACTGTGGCGGATGGTGCAGCAGATGAGCAGGCAGCACCAGGCCCCACTGGTCGCCCCACAGATCAGCCCGATCTCCAGCCAGGCCTAGGGACCCTGTCCGTGCACGAATTTCATGCACCAGGCCTCTAGTGTGTATATATATATATATATAAATAAAACAGCCGCCCCCGGGACTGCGAATGCCTGGCATGCAGGGGGCTGCAGGCACTAGCAGGCCAGGGAAGGAGTCTGGCAGAGGAGAGGCAGGCGGGAGGCTGCACAACACACGACGTGGGGTAGGAAGGGGGCTTGGAGCCAGAGAAGTGGGGAGTTGGGTCACTGGGTGAGACTGAAGCAATGGGAGTGGGAGAGGGCACAAAGGAGTCTGAGGAGTGATGAGGAGGAAGATGAGAAGTGGAGGAAGAGAAATATCCAGAAGACTGTCCTCGAGGCAAGGGGGGGAAATGAAGGTGATGGATGACACTGTAACGAGGTTCAGAAACAGCCAGAGGGGAACACTGCCACAGGTCAGGGCTGGTCCTGGGATCGCTATTAAGAGATCAGGACTGAGAGCTCGGCGGGCTGGGATCGAGAGGCTCTCACCACGGGGGCCAGAATGGAGGTGCTGTCCGTCTATGGGCAGGTGAGTGGTGACAGGGCCCAGTTCCTTGTGGAAGGTGACGCTCTAGGTCAGACGGGGAGTGGAAGGGATTCTGGCCATTGCTGCTCGGGAAGGAGAGGAGGAATGCCTGACAGCGCGAGGCTGAGGCCGCCAAGCCGTGTCCAGCAGGCGGTCCACTCACCACGCAGTTCAGTCTCCCCAGTTACAGGTGCCAGAATCTTGGAAGAGAAGGCCAAGCTCACACACGTTTGGAGCCGGGACTGTCACTCCAACTCAGTTCATGTGGGTCTCAGTCCAACATTTCCAATTGACCTATTTAGTCTATTAATTCACTAGCTCACCCAATCAATCAATCAATCAATCAATCAATCAAATAACTCCTAGGCCCCATACCAGGAACTGTGGGTGCACAGGTGAGCTGGGCGCAGCGTCATCCCTCCAGAAGCTCACAGTCTAGAAACGGTATTTCTGCAGCATCAGACACTGAACAGACTGCTTCAGAGAATCCAAAATGTGCAAAGATCCTGAGAGCATCAGGCACTGAGCTCACAGATGCCAGTGTCTCCACCGTTTTCATTTCTGTAGCTGCTGCTTAGTGTTCAATTCCTTTTTCTCTTTTTGCAGCAAAATGGAGTTAGTTCAGCTCTACAGCCTCCAATCTTATCTTCAAAGGAAAGGCATTCGATCTCACAGCGACCAGACATCTTTGCACAACGGATATGCCTTCGAGATCCTCCCCTGGCTAAGTGAAGAAAGAAATTAGTCTTCAGTTACCCAGCAATTAATTCCTGGGAGACAAACTTTACATCACCCAGGACAAGTGCAGAATTCCCCATCAGCAACCTCCTGGGGACAGAGCATAAGTCTGCGACAAGCCATGTCACCAGAGCTGTGTCTGAGCTCAGGTCCCTGGAAGTCGGTGCAGAGTCCTGACTTGATATTCATTTAGGAAAACCAACCAACAAACAAAGAGTTCCCTCTGTCCTAATCACGTCTGGGGAATAAGCAACAGAATTTTTGTTCCTGGGCGGGAAACAATATACTTTCTAGTTTCAATAAACAGTTCTTTCCAATTAATGATTTTTTCATGTCTCCACATTAATAGTCTCTGATATGTAGCAAACAGTGAAGACTGTGCTATTTACATTACAGGCAGGGAGGCACCGGGTTGTGGAGTTTCACCGCTCGGGGTTCGAGCACAAAAGGATCGTGGGTAATAGCGTCTTTAGCCCAGCAAGCACGTTTAGAACAACATAAGCAACGTGTGTTCATTGTGAACGGAGAGACGAAGCTGAAGAGAATGAAAATATTTCCAGAGAGGAGTGACTGGGGGAAGGGGGCAATGTATTCTCAGGAGAAAGAGCCGAAAACACTGGCAGTCCCTCCAGAGGAGTCCTGCTTCTCCTTGGAAAGAACAAGTCTGGAGGAAAAGGGTACATTTTAGCTGTTACATAAACAAGATAGTAGGCTTGTTCATGTCCAAGTGAGGGCTCAAACCAATAGGAAGAAACTGCAAAGACTTAGATGTCTGCTCAAAGGGGAAAATGTGTGAACAGTCCAGAGTTGAACTGGGGATGCTGGGAGGTATAGATCACTGGAGTCTATCAGGCATCTGACCGGCAGACCCTGAGCAACGGATGAACAGCTGCTCCCACACGTTTCTGTGAAACAGAGGCTGAGGCACGACTTGGCTAGCGCCACCAAGAAGCCTGTTCGCCTGCCTCCTTGGGCTTTTATTGTCCTAACAGCTTGAACTAAAATTAATCTCTAGATACAATCAATAGGTAAGCATCCTTGAGAAAGTATATGCTTCTCCAAGGTCAGGTCTTTAAAGACGACACATAGAGATTCCAGCAAAACACCCCGGGAATCGGACTTGTTTGGAAAAGTCAAGGTAGGAGCTGCTGCCTTCGTCAGGGTCCCCCTAGAGCAGCGGTTCTCAACCTGTGGGTCACGACCCTTTGGGGGTCGAACGACCCTTTCACAGGGGTCGCCTAAGACCATCAGAAAACACGTATATAATTACATATTGTTTTTGTGATTCATCACTATTTTTTCATTATGCTCAATTTGTAACAATGAAAATACATCCTGCATATCAGATATTTACATGACAATTCATAACAGTAGCAAAATTACAGTAATGAAGTAGCAACGAAAATAATTTTATGGTTGGGGGTCACCACAACATGAGGAGCTGTATGAAAGGGTCGCGGCATTAGGAAGGTTGAGAACCACTGCCCTAGAGGCCACTGACCTTTCGTAAAATCCTCCTGACAGACATTCCAACCACGTCCCGGCTTCCCCACATCGGCCGACATGAAACATGCATAACGTGCTTACATAGTGAATTGGGGCAGATAATTAGAACAATAATGACAAACGCAATAAAAAAAAAGCAATAATAATAATAGGTAACCCTATCGGAGCACAGAGTGTGCCTGGCACCGTGAGAGCCGTTGACAGAAACACGGAGGCTGTGACACTGTCCCCAGGCAGTTGTCTCCCTTTCAGACTTTCAGTACGAGGACCCCTGGGTTTTAGCTGGACACGTGGATACTGAGCTTAAGACATCAGTTCCTGGTGGATCAATGATACAGAAGTGAACAGATGTTTCTAGGTCGTCTTTTTCATCATGTTCTTGACTTACCTTTAGCTTTTCCTGTTAGAGCATCTTTATTTATTTTTATTTTTTAAATTTTATTTTATTGTTTAAAGTATTACACATAGTAGTACATATATCTCCCTTTTTCCCCATTGATCTTCTCCCAGCCTCTCCTACCCGCTGTCAGATACCCTCATCCCCCCCCACCCCCCACCCCCCACAGTGTCTTGTGTCCATTGGTTGTGCTTATATGCATGCATACAAGTCCTTTGGTTGATCTCTTTCCCCGCTCCTCAACACTCCCGGCCTTCCCGCTGTAATTTGACAGTCTGTTCGATGCCGCTCTCTGCCTCTGTATCTATCTTTTTGTTCATCAGGTTATAATGTTCTTTATTATCCATAAATGAGTGAGATCATGTGGTATTTTTCTTTCATTGCCTAGCTTATTTCACTTAGCATAATGCTCTCCAGTTCCATCCATGCTGCTGCAAATGGTAAGAATTCCTTCTTTTTTATAGCAGCATAGTATTCCATTGTGTGGATGTACCACAGTTTTCTAATCCATTCATCTGCTGATGGGCATTTAGGCTATTTCCAAATCTTAGCTATGGTGAATTGTGCTGCTATGAATACATGGATGCATATATCCTTTCTGATTGGTGTTTCTAGTTTCTTGGGATATAATCCTAGAAGTGGGATTACTAGGTCAAATGGGAGTTCCATTTTTAGTTTTTTGAGGAAACTCCATACTGTTCTCCACAGTGAATGCACCAGTCTGCATTCCCACCAGCAGTGCACGAGGGTTCCTTTTTCTTCGCATCCTCGCCAGCGCTTACCGTTTGTTGATTTGCTGATGATAGTCATTCTGACAGGTGTGAGATGGTATCTCATTGTCGTTTTGATTTGCATCTATCGGATAATTAGTGACTTTGAGCATGTTTTCATATGTCTCTTGGCCTTCCTTCTGTCTTCTTTAGAAAAATATCTATTGCCCTAACTGGTTTGGCTCAGTGGATAGAGCGTCGGCCTGCGGACTCAAGGGTACCAGGTTCGATTACAGTCAAGGGCATTTACCTTGGTTGCGGGCACATCCTCAGTAGAGAGTGTGCAGGAGGCAGCTGATCGATGTTTCTGTCTCATCGATGTTTCTAACTCTCCATCCCTCTCCCTTCCTCTCTGTAAAAAATTAATAAAATATATTTTATAAAAAGAAAAGTATCTATTTAGGTCCGTTGCCCACTTTTTTATTGGATCATTTATCTTCCTTTTGTTAAGTTGTATGAGTTCCCTGTAAATGTTGGAGATTAAACCTTTATCAGTGATAACACTTGCAAATATGTTCTCCCATACAGTGGGCTTTCTTGTTGTTTTGTTTATGGTTTCTTTTGCTGTGCAAAAGCTTTTTTTAATCTTTAATTTCTTTATTGGTTAAGGTATTACAAATGTGTCCTCATCCCCCCATTAACCCCCAAC
>NW_005355651.1:16188-45884 GCF_000412655.1 Myotis brandtii
ATTTTTTATTGATTAAGTTATTACATATGTGTCCTTATCCTCACATTACCCCCATCCCCCCCACTCATGCTCTCATCCCCTTGTTGTCTGTGTCCATTGGTTTGGCTTATATGCATGCATACAAGTCCTTTGGTTGATCTCTTCCCCTTACCCCCACCCTCCCTTACTTTCCCTCTGGGGATTGACAGTCTGATCGCTGCTTCTCTGTCTCTGGATCTGTCTCTGTTCATCAGCCTAAGCTTTTTATTTTGATGTAGTCCCATTTGTTTATTTTCTCTTTAGTTTCCATTGCCCTAGGAGCGGTATCGGTGAAGAAATTGCTTTGGCATATCTCTGAGAAAATGCCAAAATGCCTGTGGATTCCTCTGGTATTTTTATGGTTTCCTGTCTTATGTTTAAGTCCTTTATCCATTTTGAGTTTATTTTTGTGTATTGTGTAAGTTGGTGGTCTAGTTTCATTTTTTTTTCATTATCTGTCCAATTTTCCCAACAACATTTATTGAAGAGACTCTCTTGACTACATTGTATGTTCATGCCTCCTTTGCCAAATATTAATTGAGCATATTGGTTCGGGCCGATTTCTGGGCTCTCTATTCTATTCCATTGATCTATATGTCTGTTCTTGTGCCAGTACCAGGCAGTTTTGAGAACAGTGGCTTTGTAATACAGCTTGATATCTGGTATTGAGATCCCACCTACTTTGTTCTTTCTCAGGATCGCTGCAGCTATTCGGGGTCGTTTTTTGTTCCAGATGAATTTTTGGAGAGTTCGTTCTAGATCTTTGAAGTAGGCCATTGGTATTTTAATGGGAAGTGCGTTGAATTTATAGATTGCTTTGGGCAGTATGGACATTTTAATGATGTTGATTCTACCAATCCAAGAACATGGTATGTTCTTCCATCTCTTTATGTCTTCCTCTATCTCTTTTTTCCGTGTATAGGTCTCTTACCTCCTTAGTTAAGTTTATTCCTAGGTATCTTATTTTTTTTGGTGCGAATGGTGAATGGGATTGCTTTTTTAGTCTCTCTTTCTGAAAGTTCACTGTTCGTGTATAAAAATGCCATGGATTTTTTGGCATTAATTTTGTATCCTGCTACACTGCCAAATTCATTAATTAAGTCTAATAATCTTTTGATTGAGTCTTTAGGGTTTTTTATGTACAATATCATGTCATCTGTGAATAAGGACAGTTTTACTTCTTTTCCAAGTTGGATGCCTTTTATTTCTTCTTCTTGTCTGATCGCAGTGGCTAGTACTTCCAGGACTATGTTAAAGAGGAGTGGCGAGAGTGGGCATCCCTGTCTTGTTCCTGTTTTTAGGGGAAATGGTGTTAGTTTTTGTCCATTGAGTATGATGTTGGCTGTGGGCCTGTCATATATGGCTTTTATTATGTTGAGGTATGATCCTTCTATTCCCACCTTGCTGAGAGTTTTTATCAAAAATGGGTGTTGAATTTTGTCAAATGCTTTTTCTGCATCAATTGATATGACCATGTGGTTTTTTTCTTTCAATTTGTTTATGTGATGTATCACGTTGATTGATTTGCGGATATTGTACCATCCTTGCATTACTGCTGGATCCGATTTGCTAGAATTTTGTTCAGGATTTTGGCATCTATGGTCATGAGAGATATTGGCCTGTAATTCTCTTTCATTGTGTTGTCTTTATCTGGTTTTGATATTAGGGTGATCCTGTTGCAGCGGTTCTCAACCTGTGGGTCGTGACCACTGAAAATACATCCTGCATATCAGATATTTACATTATGATTCATAACAGTAGAAAAATTACAGTTATGAAGTAGCAACAAAAATAATTTTATGGTTGGGGGTCACCACAACATGAGGAACTGTATTAAAGGGTCGCAGCATTAGGAAGGTTGAGAACCACTGTAGCATCTTTAAAACCAGGTAAAACAGTCACAGGTTTAGGATGGCGAGTTGACCTTCCTCCCTAGTGCCAATTTGACTTAATGGGCAAGAGCCTTCTACCCAGCCTAGTTAGCTTATTTATTTTTAGACTTTGACATGAAAGGGAAATAAACTATCTTTTTTTAGTCACCATTTTAAACTTTCTTTAGTAAGACAAGTTTGCCTTTAATTCATATAGCAGGTGCCTTCATCTTATAAACAGCACCTATTGTCATTACCATTTATAGAAAGGAAATGGAAGCACAGAGTTCATACAGCTCATGAGGACTGGAAGTGAGGTCAGCCTCAAGCATCTTGGCATAATTGTCGGTGTCTATTGCCTCTTGTATTGATTATCAAGCTCACTTTTGACTCTGAGATTCTCTGGGGCGGTGGTCCTAATTTGTGCCCGCTCTGCGCTTATTGGGAATTCAAATGTGCTTGAGCTGAGTGAGGGGTAGGGAGCGCTTGAGGAATTGGAGTCCTAATGAAAGGAGGTGGAGAGGACAGCTTAAAAGTCGATTCCCTGGCCTGGGTGCACAGTGTGACCCCCAGGGCAAGAGACTGGGGGCAAGAGCTAAGTAACTTGATTCTGCAAGCGAGACTGTGAAGTACGGAGGGCATTATTCTTGGCTCTGGTCTTTACTTTTAGTCCTGGCTGCTTTCAAAAGAGCAATGGAAATACCACCTCCCAGGAAGCCATTCCTAATCCTGGAGCGAGAACCAAGCTTCTACATCTATTACAGTATTTTGTACATCTTCCTGTCTTGGACATTCACTTCATCTATTTTAAATTTATCAAATGCTATTTACTGTTATAGGCACCTATTTTTGACCAACACAGAAACAATGAACCAATAAAACATCAAGCAAATTAAGGGCAAAGGCCATGCTCTAATTATATTTTTACTTCCATTCTGCCTGTCTTTACTATAGTTCTCAGAACAATCTCTCATGAAGAGTGAGCGCATATTCAGTATCTATTGGTTCATTAGGCCTACCGAGGCCCAACTGCATGATAAACAAGTGCAGGAATTCAGGACCCAAGCATGGAGCAGCGTCATAACAGGGGTGATAGACGGTTGAGGGGGGATGGACAAAAAGAGTTCTTAAGGTGTTGAGCAAATAGAGACCATTTCAAAGGACTCAGAACTTAAAGGTGAACTAATCAAGATGTTAGTGGTTTAAATGATGTAATTTGCATGGGTGTGTGAGAGCTAGAAAGAAAGTCCAAAATAATCCAAGATTAGGAGATTTGGACAATTTGGGGCAGTGGTTCTCAACCTTCTTAGTGCCGCGGCCCTTTAATACAGTTCCTCATGTTGTGGTGACCCCCAATTTCATTGTGACAAATTGAACATAATGAAAGCATAGTGATTAATCACAAAAACAATATGTAATTATATATGTGTTTTCCGATGGTCTTAGGCTACTCCTGTGAAAGGGTTGTTCGACCCCCAAAGGGGTCGCGACCCACAGGTTGAGAACCACTGATTTAGGGAGACATGGAAAAAGAGACTGTTAAGAACCTGTTGCCATATGTTTGGTTTCATCGAGGCAACAAAGGCTGTACTTCCTTAAATGAGCAAGCGTGTCTGGAATTTGCCTGAGATTTTTCTCTCATTTCCCAGCAGTCACTGTAAACAACCTGAAGCTGGTGGGAGATTGCAGAGGAGAAAATAACTTTAAAAGGAAAGAAGTCTGAACCCTCTGTAGAACTTTTAGGACAGTTAACTGCACACTCTCTGGTTGGAGACGCCTGCGTCAGTGTGGCCCCACTGTCCTGTGTCTGAGCTCAGGGAAGGATTTCCAGTAACTCATGCATCTTGGGTTCTTTTTAAACTATGGGGTGAGTTGTGCACTTTCCTAAAAGCCCAGCTTTCTTCTCAAAAGACAGATACTGAACAGACTGCCATCCTTCCATCCTTTCCCTCTTACCTGAGAAGATCTGAGCAAGAAGGAGGAGGACAGCAACCATTAAGAGAAAGATTCTCATGGCACCAGGCATCCGTGGAGAGAGGCCGCACCCAACTCTTCTAACAGGAGAGTTAGAACAAGTGCGACGGCTCTGAAAGGACAAGAAGTCAACTCGGGTTTGCAATGTTCCTTAAGAATCGACTGTCCTGAATGCCTCATTAAACAAGGTGTGGGCTGACAAGTCAGGCTTTACCTACGTCACGTTTATGGGAGAGGAAGGCCGGGAACCCTGTCTTCCTACCTGGAACGCTCGCCTACGTCTCTGCCGAGGCATCTCCTGCTTCTCCCTCAAGCCCCATCTCAAGGTCCACCACCTCCATGAGATCTACAACCACCATTGCTTTTCTTCCTACCTAAGATTTTACATGCACCGTACCCTCTGTGCTTTAAGGGCAAACACACAGCACTGGTTAAAATAAAGTGAGGCTCGCCAGAACTCAGCGGGGTCAGCGCAGGTTCAGTCTGGCCCTGTCCATGCCAATTGCATTTTCTGGTTAGACAAGAGAACCTCACAGACATCTCACAGATAAGCAAGATACTGGTTTTCCAAGCTTTCTGGGGGTATCCTGGCAAGTTTTAGTTTATTTCCTCCTTTTTCTAAATGTCAAGAGAGTCTTGGTTCTCATTCTATTTGAATAGCATTTGTCACTTTGCCATGAAATATAGCATGCTATGTTTATATGCTCTTAAATATTAACTTCCAAAAAACTCACAGGCTCTTCAAGTTCTCCCTGAACTCCTGGCGCATGGACGCATGTATAATCCCCCTTCAGTCCTGCTGTGTGTGAAGACCACACACACACACACACACATACACCCCCCCCCACACACACACACACACACACGGCTGTGAATTCTGCACTGCCTTTTGTTGTTGTTTTTCCATGAATACCTCTTGGGAAATGTTTCCAGTAGTTTACTTATTTATTTTGCTGCTAATTTGAGCATTAGCAGGTAACTCACAAGTCTGGAGGCCGTTTTTGTTGAGGGTAGCTGGAATTTTAGACCCTTGTGGTAGCTAAGACTCCCTCGGCTTGTGGAAGTTGCCGCAGTGCTCCGTGACATTTCCTGAGTGCGCGTGTCTGCCCCGCGCCCAGTCCTATGGCTCCAGAGCAGCGCTGCTCCTCAGCGCAGTGACTGCCGATGCCCGCCTGCCGGGATGTTCTCGCTTCTGACCACACGTGGACAGCCGGTCTGCTTGGCACTGGTTTTCTGTATCACAAATGTGGGAGCGCCAGTATCAGGAATTCAGTGTTTGTCTTATTGGAACTTCTCATCATCCTTTCGCTGGCAAACCACATTTGAAATCTATCTGCATCTCTGCAAAGTGTCAGAATTATAGTTTGGCTACATAACAGGTTTTATGAACACCTTTTGGGGCTATAATCATTTAGAACTCCCCAGAGAAGCCATCTGCTCTGGGTTTTACTGGTAGTGTGTGAGATTTTTTCTTATTGCTGGTTCATTCTCTTTACGTGTCAAAGGTCTATCCAGATTTTTTATTTATTTTCCAGTCCATTTTGGCATTTATGTTGAAGGGTCCCAAATTCTGCCATCCTGACGTTGCCTTTTTGGAATATTGGTTTTAAGCTGTTTCTCAAGAAACAGTCTCATAAAGAACCTTTGGCCCTTCCCACCTCCCTGCCCAGGAGGTTCAGACAGAAACACCTGCTTCCGAAAGAGAACCTTAGGACACCCTACCTACGTCGGGGATTGAGGTGGAAACGGGGCTTCGGGCCATTAAGAAGGAATTGACCCAGATAAAACAAAAAGTGGATTATCTACTGGAAAGCCTGGAAAAAATTGAAAAGGAACAGAGCAAACAAGCAGACTTGTCCTTCTCATCCCCAGTAGAGATGAAGAATGAGACAGAAGAGGAGCAGACCACCAGCTCCCTGAAGAAAGATGAGACTGATGTGAAGATGGAGTCCGAGGGGGGTGCGGAGGATTCTGCTGAGGAGGGGGGCCTACTGGATGATGATGATGATGATGAAGATCGGGGGGTGACCAGCTGGCGTTGTCCAAGGATGATGAAAAAGAGGCCGAGGAAGGAGAGGATGACAGAGACAGCGCCAATGCGAGGATGACTCAAGCACATAGTGGGGTTTAGAAATGTTGTCCCACTATTTCTTTATCTAGGTGCTTGTCTAAGATCAAAATTTTCACCAGATCCTCGCCCTAGTGCCTTCAGCACATGCTCACTGTTCGTCCCTCCCATGTCCATTAATTCATATTGCCCTGCGCTAGTCCCATTTTCACTTCCTTTGATGCTCCTAGTAGTTATGTTAAGTCTTAACCTGTAATTTTTGCTTTTAATTTTGATGCCTCTTTATGAGTTAACAATAAAAAGGATGCATGGTTTTTATCAACTGTCTCCAAAACAATCTCTTGTTATGCAGGGAGCACAGTTCTTTTCATTCATATATGAGTTCAGTAGTTGCTTCCCTAACTGCAAAGGCAATCGCATTGGTTGAGTAGCACCTGAGAGCAGCTTTGAGTTAGAGGTATGTGTTTTATACCCCATGTAAGAGTGCTCAACACAAATGTAACAACGTATGTTTGTGAATGGGAGTTGGCATGTCAAATGCATCCTCTAGGTAAATAATTAGTGTAATAGTTTTAAGATTTGTTTTCTAAAGTTGATACTGTGGGTTATTTTTGTGAACAGCCTGATGTTTGGGACCGTTTTTTATATCAAAATAAACACATCCTTATTAAACCAGGAAAAAAAATGTTACCATACAATTGTCTGTCGTATTCCCTGATAACACATTGTGTGTGTTTCTAGGATTTAAAAAAAATATTAATGTATAGTTTGCATATAATAGTATATAAGTTTCAAGTGTATAACATCGTGATTCAGCATTTATCTGATACCTTATGATGTGATTACCACATTAAGCCTAGTAATCAGCTGTCACTATGAAAGTTATCACAAGATTACTGACTATATTGATTTATTCTTGCATAGATTCAAGTGCTATGTTTTTCTTCTTTTCATTCTTTTCCATATATGATATATTTGTAATCTAAATCTATATTTGTAAGTAAATAATATATAAATATAGGAATAATATATTTAGAATATAAAATAACACGAATTATATAATGTATAAATTTTCAACAAAACTACAGACTTTCTTCAGATTTCACTAGTTTTCCCACTCGTGTCCTCATTCTGCGCCTGGATCCCACTTTCCATGGTTGTCACATCTCCTGAGTCTCCTCAGGTCTGTGACAGTTTCTCAGAGGTTTTCCTTTAAATATGTTTTTATGTTTTATTTTTTTGAGGTAGAGAGAGGAAGGGAGGGGAGGAGGAGAGACATCAATGTGAGAGAGAAACATCAACTACTTGCCTCCTGTATGCACCCCAACCAGAAATCAAACCCGCGACCTGGGTGTGTGCCCTGACCAGGAATCAAACCAACAACCTTCTGGCAATGATGCTCAACCAACCGAGTCACACCAGCCAGAGCAACTGTCTTCATTTTGCATGACTAATGATTTCAAGGAGGACTGGTCAGGTATTTTGCAGGCTATCTATCCCTCCATTGGGTTTGTCTGATGTTTTTCTCAGGTGAGACTGGTATTACGAGTTTTTGAGATCACAGTGGTGGCCTTCTCATCATATCCTGATAACACTTTTTATTTTGGTAAGAACAGTAGTCATGTTCTCTCTCTCTCTTTCGTTTCTGATTTTAGTGATTTCGGTATTCTTACTTGCTTTGTCCTTGGTTAGTCTAGCTACAGGTTTGCCTATCTTGTTGATCATTTCAAAATAACACACCGACTTCTGGTTCTGTTGACTTACTTTATCATTTTCTTAGTCTCTATTTCATTAATTTCTACTCTAATCTTTATTATTTCCTTTCTTCTGCTTGCTTTGGCTTTACTTATTTATTTATTTATTTTTGCTTTGGGTTTAGTTGGCTCTTAATTTGTAGCTTCTAAAGTTTATTGATTTGAGGTTTTTTTCATACAGGCATTTGTGACTATAAAATTTCCCCTAAGCATTGGTTTAGTTGCATCCCATAAGTTTCAGGATTTACTTTTTTGTTTTCATTCATCTTGAACTATTTTCTATTTCTCTTGTGATTTCTCCTTTGACTCGTTATTTATTGCAGGGGGGGGGTGGTTAATCACCACACATTTGTGACTTTTCCAAATTCCTTTCTTTTATTCTCTTGTGGTTGGAGAACAAATTTTCAATTCTTTTAAATTTATTTTGGCCTAACATATGGCCCATCCTGGAGAAATTTCATGTAAACTTGATTGAGAAGAACATGTACTTTGCTATTGTGTGGAGTATGCTGCAGATGTCTGTGAGTCTAATCGGTTTACAGTGTTGTTCAAATTTCATTGTTCCTTACTTATCTTCTTTCTAGTTGTTTTATCCATTATTAAAAGTGGGAGATTGAAGTCTCCTACTATTGTTGTTGAATTATCTATTTTTTCCCTTCAATTCTGTCAGTTTTCACTTCACATATGTTAAGGTTCTGTTATTAGGGGCGTATCTATATACTAGAGGCCCAGAGCACAAAATTCATGCATGGGGGCCTCCCTTCCATGGCTGCCAGCTGCCAGCGGGGGCCTTCCTTCATTGTACACTGCCTCCTGGTGGTAAGCACATGTCATAGCAAGCAATCAAACTCCTGAGGGGACACTTTGCATATTAGGCTTTTATATATCCTATATAATATAACCCTAATATGCAAATCAACCGAACGGTGGAATGACCGGTCACTATGATGCACACTGACCACCAGGGGGCAGACACTCAGAAGCTGCCCCCTGGTGGTCAGTGCGCTCCCACAGGGGGAGTGCCGCTTAGCCAGAAGTGGGGAGTGGGCCTAAGCCAGCAGGTGGACATACCCCGAGGGATCCCGGACTGCAAGAAGGCACAGGCCGGGCCCCCCCCCCGTGCACAAATGTCTTGCACTGGGCCTCTAGTATAGATATAAAAGGCTAAGTGACCGAATGACCAGTTGACTGAACAACCAGTAGAACAGTTGCTATGACATTCACTGACCACCAGAAGGCTGCCCCTGGTGGTCAGTACACTCCCACAGCAGGATTACTGCTCAGCTGACCAACCCATCCCGGTGGCCCACCAGCCCCGCGGCAGCCACTCACTCCCTCAGTGTCCTGCAGGTTCAATCTCCAGAGAATGGGCCAGGCACTGATGGACCGGCGCTGCCAGCATGATCCCGACAGTGCTGCCGACCTCCTGGAAGTCGGCCTTGGGCACCATGGCCACTTCCCCTTCCTAGATGCTCCGCGAAAAGAAACTATATAGCCCTGACCAGTTTGGCTCAGTGGCTAGAGTGTCAGCCTGCGGACTGAAGGGTCCCAGGTTCGATTCTGGTCAAGGGCATGTACCTTGGTTGCGGCCACATCCCCAGTGGGGAATGTGCAGGAGGCAGCTGATTGATGTTTCTCTCTCATTGATGTTTCTAACTCTCTATCCCTCTCCCTTCCTCTCTGTAAAAAAAATAAAATATATTAAAAAAAAAAAAGAAACGATATAAGAGTGGCTGCCAGGTGGCTCCCTACAACCGGTGTGAACGTCAGCGGGATGGATCCAGATCCTGGGCCGGCAAGGGCATCCCACAGCCCATCAAGAGGGCCAATCACATCCTGACCACCGCCCCCCTCCTCTGGATGGGCACCAGACGCAGGGCTCAGGGCTGGTGAGCGCTGCTGCTGCGATCCTCTCCCGATCGGGACTGACTGGGCACCAGCCTGTGGCAGGTGCAGCGGGGCCGGGATGAGCGGGGGCAGCAGGCAGGAGCAGCAGATGGCGTTGGACTGCTGGTTTCAGCCCAATCCCCGCAGGCCACCCCGAGGGACCGCACCCATGCACGAATTCGTGCACCAGGCCTCTAGTATCTTTATAATTATTGTTTCCTTGATGAATTTAATCATTATTATAAAAAGTTCCTCTTGTCTCTGGTAATGATTTTCTCTTCGAGTATATTTTGTTTGTTATTAGTATAGCCACCAAATCAAAAGTGTGCCTCTTGTGCACAGCATATAGTTGGATAATTTTAAAGATTTTTTTCTGACAATTGCTAATTGGAGTGTTTAATTAATTTTGCATTTAATGTCATAATTGATAAGGTGGGGTTTAAATCTGCTTTGCTCTTTGTTTTCTAAATGTCATATCTTTTTTGTTCTTCTGTTACTTCATTATTGCCTTCTTTTGTGTTTAACAGATGCTGTCTGGTTTACCATTTAATTCCTTCGTTATTTTTATTTTTTATTAATCCTCACCCAAGGATATTTTTTCTATTGATTTTTTTAAACAGAATTGTAGGGAGGGGGAGAGACAGAGAGAGAAAAATCGATGTGAGAGAGACACATCAATTGGTTGCCTCCCACACACATCCCAACCCGGGAATCGAGCCTGCAATGGAAGTATGTGCCCTTGACTGGAATCAAACCCTCAAACCTGGGACCACTGAGTCTTCAGGCCAACTTTGTCTCCCCCCGACCCTCATTTGTGCTGTTAAAAAAAGTCAAATAGTTTTGAAGTCTGAGAGTGATGACCTTGCCTTGGCCTCGAAGGAGAAAAGCTGCCACTTAATGGAGCAAGAGCCAAGGGCCTGGCATTCTGCTCTCAGTGGTGGTGGCTGCTGGCAGACGGCAAGGAGCAGTCACCTGCACGCAACTGAACCTCCCAACGGCCACAGGGGCTTGGAAAAGGGCTCTTGCCTCCGATGACATCAACGTCCCAGCAAACACCGCGATTTTAGTCTTGAGACCCTGAGCCGCACAGGCCCAGACCTCCGACACCCAGAGTGTGAGATGCATGTGCTGCTCTACTTTGCTAACTGGGTGGTGCTCTGTTGTCACTGAGAAAAAGAAAAGCAGTATTTGGCTGGGGAAGCACATGTGTGCGTTCTTTCAAGGATCCTGTATGACGCACGACATTGCTCAGTTTCCTGAAGAATGAATATTCTTTCTGGTTGATCTCTTATGAAGCTCCTTCCACTCCTCTCTCCCAGGGCTACATCCTAAAATCCCTTACTGCTGGGTCCCTTTGCTTAATGAGTCACATTCCTGGGGGTTGTCCGTTTAGGATGGTTTCAGCCCAGTGACCTTGAACAGCATTCACTTGGTCCATGGGAATCACACCTTGCCCTGCCTGATATACTCTGTTGTTGGATTTTTTTTCTTGTCCTGCCGACCGCAGCCAGACCTCCTTGCCTGCATATACTTTCAGGTGTGAGTCAGGCATGAACACCAGGGCATGGAGTTCCCCAAGGACCTCCTTGAAGCCCATCTCATAGGATTGGTGTAAAACTGGAGGTTTTCTCACCCTTGAGGGGCAGAGCGAAGTCACAATCACAGGGCATCAGCACATTCTCCAAAGAAACCTTGTGCCCTGCCTTCTTTTGCTTTCTGTCACACCCTTAGGTATGCATAAGATTCAGTGCTTCTAGTCACAATTGCTCTGCTATTCTTGCATTTGGGTCCAGTACCTTAATTGGGCGTGTGGGAGTTAATGATGCCTAATGTTTTATCCACTACCTCTTGAGAATTCAGCCCAACCTGATCAATCCTGCTTTATAGGCATCTTCATTCCCTTCCAGTTATTGAGAGGGGGCTTGGAAATGAAACCCAGAACCAAGAAGGGGTAACAGGGATTAGCATAATCATATCATTGACACAAGTTCAACATTCAGGTACATTCCGTGCTGAATATTTTAAATTGATCTCTAACATTGTCATTCACCGGCAAGAAGTAAAAAGCCAAGTTGGGGCATAGACATTAACTGAGTTGGTGTGAGTTGTTTTATAGAAACCCCGTAAGCACTAGAATCAAGAAAGGACAATATGTTGGCCTACCAGGAGCTGGTGTGGGTACAATGCATTTATTGGATTCCATAGAAGTAGAACTCCATAGATGTTTTCCTGTTTTGTGAGAATTGGTGCATGTAGGCAGATACGCAGAATGTGACAGTGGTGTGAGCGTCCTCTCCTGGTCTGGCTACCACCTTGAGGAAAGGTCCACATCTCTGGGTCTCCATTTCTTCCAATATAAATGGAGATGGTGACAGACACCTCATGCAGAGATCTTGAGTCATAGGAGGAAGAGCTTCCTCAGGTATTAGACACTCTACTAATACATAGTGGTGGTATCTGATTGAAATCCGGAGCCACTTATGTCTTCAAGCTATCAGGTACTCACTTTTTTCAAGATAATCTTTAAAAATAAGCGAAGATGCGGTACATTTACACAATAGAATACTATGCAGCTGTAAAAAGGTACCTCTTGCCCTTTGAGACAGCATGTAAGGACCTGGAGAGTATTCTGCTGAGTGAAATAAGCCAGTCAGAGAAAGACAAGTAAAAGGTGATCTCACTCAGATGTGGAATCTAAGGAACAAAATAAACTGATGAACAAAATAGATCCAGAGACACAGAAGCATGGAACCGACTGACAAATCTCAAAGGGAAGGGGAGGGGGGGGGAGATGAAAGTAACCAAAGAACTTCTATTTGTAGATGCATAACCCATGGACATAGACAATAGTGTGGTGAAGGCCTGCAGCAGGATGGGTGCAGGGTGGACAAGGGTCAATGGGGGAAATGAGGACTTTCAACAGCAAAGATAAATTTAAAACAAAAGCGAAGAAACAAAACAAGGGGGGGATATGAAGGGCCCTGACCCTCGCGCACTGCGTGACTGTGTTACGCCACATCACCTCCTTGACCTTCTCTGAGTGGCCAGGGCTGCTGCAGAGGCGGGCGAGCGCTGGGCTGACTCACTGGATCCTCCGTCGGCAGCAGAAGAAGTTCAGCTTGCAACTTCCGACCACCTTCTCATCCTCAGTGCACACCTTCCTGCACTTGCCCCGCCCCAGCCTGCATGGCTCACAAGCAGCAAACTCACCTACACGGAGAAAGAGCTGCTCACGTCCCTTTCCCGGACCCTGGAGGTGGGGAAAAGGTCCACGGCCACAAAAGGGGAGGGTTTGTATTTATGATTATAAAGGGTGTTTTCAAGAACCAGTGGGGATTTTTCAAAGAGCTCTGCTTTTTTCAAAATGGAGTTGGAGAGAGTTCATTTTTAAGCCACAGGGAGGTGCTATCCTGGTCCTCCCTGTGTTTCTAACCTGCCTGGTCAAAAGGGAGCATCATCAACACACGCGTGTACAGGACTGTCCCTGGCACACCTGGCACTGCACACAGGCTGTGGCGATGATGGGAGGGACACCATGGAGTGTTAAAAGGTTCTTGGTGGAGGAGTTAAAGACTTCGGTTCAGTTCTAATTTGCGTCTTGTAATGGCCACGTGTCCTCAGGAAATCACTGAACCTCAGCCTTCTCAGTTGTCACATGGATGTGCTACAAATACCAGTCGACGTCTACATTGTTTTAATGGTGAAATGGAACAAGTTATGTGAGAATATTTTGCAAGCACTACTCACTCAATTAGCTCTTTTTATTGGTACTTTAAGCAGAAGGTTTTGGGGTTTTTTCTTACTAGTAATCTTCACCTGAGGATATTTTTTCCATTGATTTTTAGAGACAGTTGGAGGGAAGGATGGAGAGAGAGAGAGACATTAACTGGTTGCCTCCCCCGCCCTGGTTGCCTCCTGCTCACACCCAACCAGGGCTGGAGATTGAACCTGCAACCCAGGTATATGCCCTTGACCAGGAATCAAACCCGAGACCCTTTGGTCCATGGGCTGATGCCTAACCACTGAGCAAAACTGGTCAGGGCTAAGCAAAAGGTTCCCTGCATGAGAGAGTCCAAGCTAACCTGCATGGCCCAGGTACGGAGTGTCTTTGCCACAGAAGGAACATTCCTGTGCTCATCTAGTTCTCAGGGGGCAGCACTGATGTTGGGACCCCTTGTTTTCTTTCCTAATCACCACCCTCCTCCCAGTGACCTCAGAGCACAGTGAGCATCACAGGTTGGCATCACCATGCAGTCCTCCCCCTGCTCCTACACAGCTCAGTTCCCACCTTCAGGTTCTTCAGTCCCCATCCCCCTGGTGACCTGCCTCATCACCTGCTCCTCACTCTCTGAGGACTCTCAGCAGCACACCCAGCTAGAGTGGCTCCATGCCTGGGGCTCCGTCCTATTCCTTTCCCTCCGGATCTCCTGAACACTAAACCAGCGATTGTATTCGTGCTAAGTGTCGCTTACGTTGTATTGCAACTTACTGTGCTCGTTGGCGACTACCTCATTTGTCCATTTGTGAGGTCCACAGTCCAATCCTCAGCCTTTGCTCTAGCAAAGCCCAGACTCTTCTCACCCACTCTTCCTCTTGAGGTGCACTCATCATACCTGGTGACAAGAACTCCGCTCGCCTCTAAAACAAAGTCCCTGTCACTTGGCTTTTAACCCACTCCGACTGGAAGTGAGGGGAGACAAACACTAAAGTTCTGGGGGGGGGGGGCCGTCTGCCATGAGCAGGTGCCACCAAAAGCCTCCTGAGAACAGTAGGAAGAAAGGACCAGTGTCTTCCTTCCCTGCATGTCCCCGCTCTACAGCCAACTCTGGCTCCGAGAGCCTCCACTCAACAGCTGGATCTGACTCCTCGATGCCTGGCTCACGTCCAGATCCTCATTGTATTATCTTCTCCTCCTACATCCCTTCCTCACTGGGGTCTCCTGCATTCGCCTCTGTCGTCTGTCCCTGCTTCTGGACTCTCCCACGCTCTTCACCCGGATTGGCCGATGGCTGTGCTTTGGTGCCTCCGCCTGTTCTACTTCCCGAGGCAGGAAAGAAGCAGCACCTTCAGCCCTGGAGTCAGACCAGACAGGAGACGAGGTGGCTTTCCTCATCTGAGCTGCTCGTTGGGATGCGGGATTCCCTCCAGGAGCTCAGTCACTGCAGAGCTAGGGGCCGTTCTCCCGCCATCACCTGGGGACCCTCTCTGGGTGTTTGCCTGCAGGGCTTATATCCAGTTGGTACCCAGAGGTGCCAGCACAACGATTCTGTATGACAGCATCTGCACTTCTCAGGCAGCAGACGGTCTGATTGCCCAACGCCCGTGCTGCGGTGCCACCCCTGCTTAAGAGTACCGTTGGGCACTGTTCTATCTGGTTGAGAATCACAGAATTAAAACTTGACTTTGATGTCCTCCGGCAAAGCCTAACTTAGCACTTACTATTTGTGACCCTACCCCACCCCACCCTCCAGGCAGAGTTATGTAACATCCCATCTATGTCTCTGCTTCATTACATGTAAAACTAGTGGCCCGGTGCACGAAATTTGTGCACTGGGGAGGGAGGGGTTCCCTCAGCCCAGCCTGCACCCTCTCCACAGGGATTGGACCTAAACCAGGGGTTGGACATCCCTCTTGCAATCTGGGACTTCTGGCTTCTAACTGTTCACCTGCCTGCCTGCCTGATCACCCCTAACCTCCCTTCCTGCCTGCCTGATCACCTCTAGCTGCCTCTGCCTGCTTGCCCGATCTCACCCCAACTGCTCTCCCCTGCCAGCCTGATCTTGCCCCCAACTGCTTCTGCCTGCCTGATCACCCCAAACTGCCCTCCCCTGCTGGCCTGATTTCGTCCCTAACTGCTCTCCCCTGCTGGCTTGATTGCCCCTAACTGCCTCTGCCTCGGCCCCCACCACCATGGCTTTGGAAGGAAGTTGGATGTCCGGAAGATGGCCCGTTGACCTGGTCTAGTTAGCATATTACCCTTTTATTACTATAGATAGATTATATGGGATAGGATTGCTAAAATGGGAGGGGGAGCCTTTTACAGCAGGAGGAGATGCTCTTGGCAGACAAAAACACATAATCCCTATATCTGGACTGATAGCCAGCCATATGCACTATACTGCCAAACCGGTCATTAAAAAATTGAACAACTTTCTAACACCTTACACCAAATAGCTGTTGCCCTTAAAACCCCTCCTCAGCCCCCACCTTGGGGTCTGCCTTTGTAGTTCATCCCGATTAGGTTCTGATTGGTCGGCTTCTATGCCAGTGAGTGTCTCTGGGCCTGATCAAAGAGGCGGGGCTGATCAACAGCTGCCACTGAGGCTGCAGATCAGACCCTGCCTCTCTCTCTCTGCACGCCTCTCTCCGGGCCTAATCTGCAGCCCCTTGGCAGTCAATGCCCCCAGCACTGACTTCTGGTGTTAGGTCGAGCCTTAGGTCCTTACAGACCCTGGCTCTTTACTTATATAGATGGTGGTTGTAATAGTACCTACCACCTAGGGATGCCTCTATTTGATATGTTTTTATTGATTTTTAGAGAAAGAGGAAGGGAGAGGGAAAGAGAGATAGAAACACTGATGAGAGAGAAACATTGTCAATCAGCTGCCTCCTGCACCCCCCCTTTTCTGGGGATCACCCTCCCTACTGAGCCTGCAGCCCAGGCATGTGCCCTAACCAGAAATCGAACCGGTGACCTCTTGGTAGCTGGATTGGAGCTCAACTCCTGAGCCATGCCAGCCAGACCTAGGGAGGTTTTGAAAATGAAATGAGATAATCCACAGAAAGTAGTTAATAGACTGCCCAGTGCACAGTAAGTACTCAATGACTAGTATCAGCCTTAATTTCCTCACTCTGAAAATCTGTCTAAACATTTTTAAATTCTGTTTGCAATTACCCCAGAACATTTCTTTCTATTCTGTGTATAATATATGCTCTCTTCCTGTAAAGTATACACACACACACACACACACACACACACACACACACACATCAGTGGGCTATTTGTTAAGAGCTCTCTGTCATGGAGTGTTTGTTGAATAATCCTTTCTCCCTCATAGGCCAGTGACATGCATTTGGGACACACTTTACTGGATTCAGGAAAGAGCCTAGAAGCGATGGATAAGCATGTCCCAGAGCAGTGCTAATGGGCTGGTTCCAGCTCAATCCTGTGACCTTGGTTTAGGGATCACCGTGAGTGTAGCCACCAGGTCCAAACCAACATTACAACCCAGTAACAGAGATTTCTCGTGAAATAGAAAATCCAAATACGGTTCTGGGACCAAGAGGAAAAAAGAGAAGCATGAGTGGGAGTTCGGGCAATTCTATTTTTACTGCTCTCTCCTTCACCTCCTGTGTCCAGGAATCAGAAATAGCAGACAGGCCAGTGTTCTTCAAAGTGAAACTACACACAAAGGGTTTAACTCACCTCCAGGGAATGGCTGGGAATACTCGAGTCCTGCCCGGGACCCTAAATTCAAAGCAAAGCACATTTTGAAAATTGAAATCAATGCAGGGAACAGGGCTGTAGGAAACATACTCCAACCCCACAGATCTCCTTCCTGTCAGGGGCAGCAGGACACAGGGATGCAGATTTATTCTATTTCTGAAGCCTAGCCCTCCTGGTAACCAGGAAGAAGTTAAAAAGAAGAAGAAAAGAAGAAGAAGAAGAAGAAGAAGAAGAAGAAGAAGAAGAAGAAGAAGAAGAAGAAGAAGAAGAAGAAGAAGAAGAAGAAGAAGAAGAAGAAGAAGAAGAAGAAGAAGAAGAAGAAGAAGAAGAAGAAGAAGAAGAAGAAGAAGAAGAAGAAGAAGAAGAAGAAGAAGAAGAAGAAGAAGAAGAAGAAGAAGAAGAAGAAGAAGAAGAAGAAGAAGAAGAAGAAGAAGAAGAAGAAGAAGAAGAAGAAGAAGAAGAAGAAGAAGAAGAAGAAGAAGAAGAAGAAGAAGAAGAAGAAGAAGAAGAAGAAGAAGAAGAAGAAGAAGAAGAAGAAGAAGAAGAAGAAGAAGAAGAAGAAGAAGAAGAAGAAGAAGAAGAAGAAGAAGAAGAAGAAGAAGAAGAAGAAGAAGAAGAAGAAGAAGAAGAAGAAGAAGAAGAAGAAGAAGAAGAAGAAGAAGAAGAAGAAGAAGAAGAAGAAGAAGAAGAAGAAGAAGAAGAAGAAGAAGAAGAAGAAGAAGAAGAAGAAGAAGAAGAAGAAGAAGAAGGAGTGTAGTTGTTCCCTCTTAGACAATTCCACTGAAAGTTCAAGAAATTCCTGTAAGACGCACAGGGGGGAGCTGACCATTACTCCCAGTTTTAGGGTGGTGCATAGAAGAATCATCCCATTTTGTGCTCTGCCCCATCGAAATCCCAGCCTTTCTCCTTTACCTGATGGACATTGAGCCAAAATGAAGAAAAAGACAAAGACAAAACACAGCATCTTCCTGCTCGGGGCCATTGCTGGCAGAAGTGTCTCCACATCTTTGAGGGGACAGGAGGCCCACTTATATCCGAGAACCAAGCGCCCTGCTCTTGGGCAGTGAAGTGAATCAACAAAGAGAGCACAGGGACATGCTCCATTTCCCCGGTTCAAGAGCAGACAGGATGGGGGACAGCCCTCAGCCTCCATCAAGCACTCTGCTCCGTGGAAAGAGCAGCGGGCGGGCGTGGAAGCCCAGGGCCTCACACAGCGGGCGGGCGTGGAAGCCCAGGGCCTCACACAGCTGTGCCCAGGACAGGGAGTCAGTCCCTCCTCCATCAAACGGGAACCAGCTGCGTCACGGAGAGAGAACGGGGGTCTCCCACCGGCCTCTCCAGGTGCTGGAGGCTCTGTGTGGTGATGTTCTGGACACTGGGATGCTCACAGGAGGCCTGGTCCGAGCTCAGGAAGGTGGGCCAGCACTGTCCTGGCTCCCATGGTATTGTCTGTAAATGACCCAGGAGGAAGGGGGGAAGGCAGTCAAGTTAGCACCCAATCCCCGGGCCTGTAACAATGTCACCCAGCAGGTCCGAGTCATGGTTACCACGTCCTGGGAATTCATGAAGGAGGTGGGAGTCAGAAGTTGTCTTCCTGTCACTGCAGACAAGGCAGCCCACCCTGTTGTCTCTGCCCAAGCGATGCTCTGTCCTTCGTTTCTGGAACAGACAACAGGACCATCTGCCAATGCAGACTCTGATGACAGACAGATTGAGTTTTTAAGGAGATGACCTTGAACAGGTCGCTTAATTTTTTAACTTCACATTCCTTATCCTTAAAATGAGGATGTAGTCGTGGTAGGTCCTCGCAGGACACTGGAGAGAATGACCTGAAATAAGGGATGGAAAGTCTTATCTGAGTGCCTGGCTGTGGTGATTGGTACGACCTCCACTCTTCGCTCTACCCAGCTTGGCGCCAGCTTCTCCGGAAGCGCTTTTTCAGGCCCATCGATCACGAGGGACTGTCCCGGCCAGAGAACGCGCCAGCGCTGATGGCTGTGTGCTTGTCCCCAGGCCTTGGTAGGTCACCTTCAGGAAGACACACTCATGTGTGTGGGGACAGGGCTAGAGGGGAGCCTACTGCCTTGCAGCGTTTGGGCATTTTACTAACCGGGCCAGGCCACACTGCCTCCAGGAGAGTTAAGGGGCTATTGTGAGCGCTCAGACACCTCCAATGCTTCTGCCCCCAACCCCCAATTCTAATGCGGAAACCCTAACTCCCAAGCCCATGGTGTTAGGAGGTGGGGCCTTTGGAAGGCGATTGGGTGCTAATTCCTCATGAATGGGGTGCCAGCGATGCCTTCCTACAAGGGACTCCAGAGAGACCCTGCCCCTTCCCGCGGGAAGACATGGAGAAGTGCCCTGGCAGAGAGTCCTCACCAAAGCCCACCGCTGGCTCCCTGGTCCTGCACCTCTGGCCTCCGGAACGGGAGACATGAATGTTCGGTGTTTACAAACCACACCCAGAATGTGGTATTTGGCCACAGCAGCCGAAACGGACCGGCACTGTGCATCCGGTTGGGAAGAGAAGCTGGGGAGCTAACACTAAGCGGCGGGTCCCCTGTCGGGTGGACCCTCCCTCGCTCCAGGTGGTCCCACAGGACCCCACCTGGCACCCTTCACCTGCTGACAAAGACCCGCCTCGGAAAGGCCCAAACAACGAGATCGTGAGGTGATCAATGAGGTAACTGAAACCATTTGTCACAGAGACTATCTGAAAGTTTGTCTTTTCTTGTAGACTTAAATTTTTTTAAGTGATGGTTGGAAGAGAATAGAGAAAATTTGCATTTTCAATCATTCTTAACTGGATTATTCATAATTTATAATGAATATGCACAAAAAAATACCTAAAAATATCATAGTGACCAAGGCTGAGGATAGATGGGACATTCCCTAATAGTCTTTTTAAGGAAGAATCTTCAGTTACTGAAAAATTTCAAAGATAGTACCGTATCCTCCCCCACCCACCCCTAATGTATCCACGTTAGTAATTACTAATGTTAATAACCATGGCACCTGTTCTTAAATAAGATTTAGAAGACTATTTATATACATATTTAATGATGAAAGTACTACACACACACACACACACACAAACACACACACATACACACATATGAAATGTCAATCAAGAACCCCATAAGCTCACAACTATCCAGGGAGTTGTTTAAGAATTTACTCTGATGCATGTGGCACTTAAAGTGTGCGGCATACAGGAAGAGTCAAATTTTTTAAATTGATTTCAGAGAGAAAGGAAGAGGGAGAGAGAGAAACATCAATGATGACAGAATCATTGATCAGCTGCCTCCTGCATGCCCCAAACTGAGGATCGAGCCCGCAACCCAAGCATGTGTCCTGACCAGGAATCAAACCGTTCATAGGTTGACGCTCAACCACTGAACCACCCAGCCAGGCAAGAAGAGTCACATCTACATTAATAAAAGAGAAATATGTAAATTGACCATCTCTTCACAACACCCACCAGCCAATCAGGAGTGAGTATGCAAATTAGCAGGACAAAGATGGCAGTGGCCACGGGGCCAGCCTGAGCCGGTGGGAGTCTTGGGTCACCCCTGGCGATGGAGGAAGCCAAGCTTCTTGCCCTCCTGGGCCAGCCACCGAAGGAGGGGCCTGTGGGCGGCAGCCAGGGAGCAGGTCGGAGTGCAGGGGAGGCTTGGGTTGCTGGGGATGACCCAAGCTTCCCGCCCACCCTGACCGGCATCTGAAGGAGGGGCCTGTGGGTGGCCGCCAAGGAGCCAGCCCAAGTGCACGGGAGGCTTGGGTCCACTGGGCCGGCCGCCGAGGGAAGGGCCTGCAAACGGCCCTCAGCCCCTCTCTCAGGCTGACCACGCCACCATCGAGGTGTGGGTCCCTGCTGGGGGGCGTGGCCAGCCTGCAAACAGCCATCAGCCCCCCACCCAGGTGGGCCAGGCACTCCAGTGGGGACCCCCCCTGAAGGGGGTGTAATCAGCCTGAAAACAGCCTTCAGCCCCTCACCCAGGCTGGCCATACCTCCCCAGTGGGGACCTTCACCCCATGTGGGCATAGCTGGTCTGCAAATTGCCCCAGCCCCTCACCCAGGCCTGCAATGTCCCCAGTGGGGACTCCCACCCCAATGGGGATGTGGCCAGCCTGAAAACCACCACAGGCCCCTTGCTCAGGCCGCCCTGCTCCCCAAGGGAACCCCCACCCTGACCCAAGACACCCTTCAGGGAAAACCAGCCGGCCCCCACCCGTGCACCAGGCCTCTATCTATACTAATAAAAGAGTATTATGCTAATTAGACTGGGAGACCTTTCAGTAGACCTTCCGGACATTCTTCTGGACAAAGCTATGGTGGTGGGGCTGAGGTAGAGGTGGTTAGAGGCCAAGAGGGGAGGGAAGTTGTGGGTGATCAGGCCAGTGGGGGGTCAGTTGGGGGCAAGCAGAGTGGTTGGGGCAATCTGGCAGGCAGGCAGGTGAGCGGTTAGGAGCCAGCAGTCCCGTATTGCAAGAGGGATGTCTGACTGCCAACAGTTGGACATCCCTCGATGGGTCCCAGATTGGAGAGGGTGTAGGCCGGGCTGAGGGACGCCCCCCCTCCCCCCCACATGAATTTTGTGCACCAGGCCACACCACTAGTTTTAAAATAAATGGTGAACCCAGGGGTTGAGCACCAACCAATGAATCATGAGGCCATGATTCAATGCCTGGGTTTTGGACTCAATCCCCAGTGTGGGGCGTGCAGGAGGCAGCCGATCAATGATTTGCTTCATTGATGTTTCTATCTCTCTCCCTCTCCCTTCCTCTCTGAAATTAATAAAAAAATGTATTTAAAAAGATAAATGGTGATGGGTGTGCCCCATGAAGCTATGTGCCGAGTGTGCACGGCTCATAGATCCTGGAGCGGGAACCCAGTCGCCCCTGGGCTTAGCACCAGCTCTGCCCGACACACTGGGACATCGCCCAGGTCCTGTCGGTGTACAGGGGAGCAGACCGAGGCTGTCATGGAGCGTCGGCAGGGTTAGAGATGCCAGCTGCCAGACCCTGCGGACACATGTCTGTGCTGGGTCCTCAGTGCACACCTGCTCTGCCCTCCCGACATCCCATGTTCTTCTTGGGAACTTTCCAGAGTAAAAACACCCGGAGGAGCCGCAGGCTGACACCCACCGAAGTACGTGGACTCGGTGCAGCCGAGCACAGAGACAGTTCTTTATGCCTCAGCGATCAAGATCGGGTTTGGTCTGGGAAAACGCATAAATGGGGGTATTTGCTTCATTTTTCATGGACGCCGAGCTGGTTTCTCCAGACCCCGGAAGTCATGAAGACGATCCTCTTTCTCCTCGCTGTTTTCCTCCTTCTGGCCCCAGGTAACAGGAGCCCCTTTGCAGGGTGGGCATTGGAGGGGGTGGACCGGAGACAGGGCCTGCCTCGGGGAGGACGTGGCCAAGGTCAACTCTGGGAAACAAGGGTGGCCTGGGCCCCATGGCCCTGCGGGGACCACTGGCTCCAGGAGGTGGCAGGCCCCTCGTGCCTCTTCTACAAACGCTTCCCCTTTTCCATTACTGTCTGGGACGGGGTGTCACAGGTTTGCAGAAACACAGATAAGCCAGCAAAGGTGCCCCTGGACCCCTAGTCTCATGCTCACTGGCCAAAAAAAAAATTTGCAAAAAGAAAGAAAAGCAAGGGTAACCATCTATGGGTCTTTTAAAACATAGTTGTGATAGAGAGGAAGACAGGTAAGATAGGAAGAGCTGGAAATCAATAGGAATGGAGCTTAGAGACGCTATTTGTGCCAGTGGGTGGAAGAGTCAAACCAGCTGCCATGCCCAAAACACAAGCTATGCAGCTGGAGAGTGTGACAACTCCACATGCTGACATGCATTTAGCTCTGCAATGCTGGTGCCTTCTGGGAACTCTGCCCTGCCCTAACTCAGGGACATTCCGAGCATCTCTTTTGCTTGGGAAGGACCATTTGACATCTCTTTTGAGAGTGCAGACAGGGAGGTTCAGGGGGGCTAAGCAGGTGCTGAGCCCTGCAGGTGCACAGGGGTGAGCCAGGCTCCAAGACCAGCTCTGTCCACAGCAAAAGGACTTTTCCTTCCCAACCAGAACTCTCGCCACTGTTTCCTGCTCCTGGAAACCTCCACTGGCTCTAGTCCAATCCTCCCCAAAATTAAAGTCTAAGACTAGACTCACCCCGGGTTTCAGAGACCAAAGGAGGAGCTTTGCAGAATTCACAGTGAGCCCAGGGGCACCCCAGATGCCAGGAGAGTTGCAATCACTCTAAGGAAGTAGATTCTGGGTCAAGGACATGGGGATGGCGCCTCCAGTGAGCCATTCATTCCACTGGCTTTGACGCACACATCGGACACGGACCAAGGTATCATTTTCAGATCACTCCTGAAGATTGTATGATAAAGTGTTCTGAGTACATGAACGTTTGCTATGAATGTGTCTTGGGTGCTCACATCTGCACAGAGTTGCATGAGCCTTTAGATGGGCGTCTCTGAGAATTCACAGGAGCCTGTGGGTCACCAATGCTCTTCCTCTTCCCAGAGGCTTCTCTTCCTGGACCATCACTGAGAGTTGAACCCAATGCAAGGGCTGTTGTCAGAGTGAGGTCCAGCACCCTAGCCTGAGACACCTTACAAATTAGGAGGACAGAGAGTACAGACCCCTTCTGTGGGAGCCACAGTTCCCTGGTCCTTCAAATGCAGGGTGTTTATCCGTATGAGCTTCTATGCTATGAGAGGCAGGACCAGAGCATGTGGGGTACCCATCCCTCTTGTTAGTGCATGTCCATGCTGTATGTTGACATTCATTGCAATCTGTGTCCATCTGACTCTTTCATTGCAAATATCCAAATTTGACAACTCTACAGTGTGGATTCTGATGTGCTGTCTGTCCTTAACTTGAAGCTGGATGCTCTTATGGGTGCTATGATCCAGCCTCAGGCGAGGACCAGGCCCCCGGGCAGACTAGCAAAGGGAAGGAGTGGGGAGCACCCCACCCCACTCCCCTTCCTGGTCTTGAACGCAGGGGTGGATGTGGAGGATAAATCAGACTGACTCTTTCTAAGCAGTCTCTTCACCTCAGCACACTTCTTTCTTCTACATATTTATTCGGTTTTCACCCCAGTCTCGGCCATTCCCCAAACTCAGGCTGGGCTCTCCTCTCTCCTCTTGTAGCACTTGGAGTGTGTGGGGGAAGTTACTGACTGCATGTGTTTATAGGAACAAGCTGATAATGGCTAGCGTGGCTCAGTGGTTGAGCATCAGCCTATGAACCAAGAGGTCACAGTTCGAATCCCGGTCAGGGCACATGCCCGGGTTGCAGACTCAATTCCCAGTGGGGGTCGTGTAGGAGACAGCCAATCCATGATTCTCTCTCATCATTGATGTTTCTATCTCTCCCTCCGTCTTCCTTCCTCTCTGAAATCAATAAAAAGTATTCTTTAAAAACTTCTAAAAAAAACCCACAACCCAACAGATTTTGATAAGAGAACAACAGTGTCTGTTTCCCAAAGCCCCCCCGACACTGGGAGCCAACTCTGTCCTTCCTGTTCTGAGACCAGATAGAAACCATTTCCCCTGCCCTCTCGTGGTAGGAGAGGCACCAACTCGGACAGAATCTTCACCAACTGGTTCCCTCCCTGGCTGTGCCTGGTAACCAGATGTGGCTGAGACGAGAACTAATCCTGGTGGCCCTTCCCTTGTGTAGCCAGGAATTCGTTTTTTGATCAGAAATGCCTCAAGCTTAAAGGGAGATGCGTGAAATCTTGTCAGAAAAATGAAGAGCTCGTTGCTCTCTGTCAGAGGGCTCTGAAATGCTGCCTCGCCCTCCAGCCATGTTCCAACAGTGAAAAGGAGGATTCCATCAAGAAGAAGACTCCCAGGACCACCGAGGCGGGCCTAACTACAACTTCTTTCACGTCTCTCTCACCTCTCCCATCTGTCCCACCTCTCCCATCTGTCTCACCTCTCCCATCTCTCCCATCTGTCTCACCTCTCCCACCTCCCCCATCTGTCTCACCTCTCCCACCTCCCCCATCTGTCTCACCTCTCCCATCGAGTACGCCTTGAGATGTTGCAATAAAAACGAGTGGCTGGCTTTCAGTAACGTGTCACATGCTTTGACTGGATGGGGAACATGAGTAGCTACCTTGACTGTCCCCTGATTCTTTTTCTGGGGTTTTGTTGCTGTTGTTTTGGTAAGGGAACTGTCCCGAAGCCATCTGATATTTCTTTTAAAGGGGGACTCCTGGAGTCTATAAATAAACAGACCTCTAGCTTCCTCTCAGGCAGTCAGCCCCAAGCAACCTGCTGAGATAGATAGACTATGATGAGAGAGAGAGAGAGAGAGAGAGAGAGAGAGAGAGAGGTAGATGGAGACATAGTCATAGAGGTAAACAAAGACATAAGACATAAATACAGATATAGACAGATGAATAGTTAACGAAATAAATATACACCAGCATGGATAATTATATTAATAATAAATAGATGGAGAACCTACTTACCAAAACATCTCATGTGTCACACACGTGTTGAGATTAATTTCTTGACTCCAAGACTTTAATTGGAGACATTGAATTACTGCCTGTGCATTTGTTCTGCATCCATAAGTCTGGATTCAAATTTGCTGATGGGCAACTAGCTAAAATAAAACACTTATTTTTTTTCCTCCCTGCATTATTCTTCAAGAATTAGGAAACTATTATTTTTTCTTATTCTTATGTCAACACTAGTGGCCCGGTGCATGAACTCGTGCACACTGAAAGGAAATTAATTAGAATATTTGAATATCGCTATTTGCCCTTTCTCTATAATAGAAGTGTCAACCAAATTCACCATCAACGACGACAGATCAAAACACACCTGTGCCATTGGCGCCACTGAGAGCTTTATATATATAGGTAATTATTTGTGTAAGATCAATAAGTATGTTATCCTTGTAACAAGACACAATTGGAAACACTGGTTATGTGACCACGGCCGTGACTGGAATGTCATCTTTGCACCTAGAATCCAGTTTAAGGAACTGAGTTGACTTTGTGGAGCCCGGTCCCTGGCTAACAGGCTTCCCCGCCTTATAGCTGTGGTGCATGTTGGCAGGCCCGGCACCCGGGGGGACTTGGGGACCTCAAACATTCTCTATGTCATTTCAGTCTTTCCCCCACAAAACCTGCTCCAATGTCTGGCCTCTGATCCTCGGGTGCAATTGCTCACACTGACTGACTGTGTTATTTCAGTGAGAGGTGACCTTGACGCAGACAAGATATGTGGCTATGGGACTGCTCGCTGCCAGCGGAATTGTAAGAGACAGGAATTCAAAATTGGAGTCTGCCCCAACACTAACCCGTTCTGTTTGAAAGGACGGATGGCACCTCATTGAATCCTGTGAAATACCCAAGCCCACTGGGGCCTGGTCCCTAGACGTGCCAACGGCCAGACCTCAGAGCCTCCCCTTTTTGAGAGCTGACAGACAGAAAGTCCAGGCACAGCCCCTGAGCTGGACATTACAGGAGGGTTTGCTGAGAGGCAGAGTGGAGGCAGCAGAGCGGGGGCAGCAGAGCAGCAGACGGCAGGGCCTTGGCCTCCGGGCCCCCGACGGCCCTCTCTGCTGTGAAAGGGAGTGCAGCAATGCAGGTTAACTGAGTTTCAGCACTGTAAAACCCAACTAACATATATCTAATCAGCTGCAGCCTCAGTGAACATCATGGTTTTTTTGTTTGTTTTTGGCCTGAATTATAGCAATTGATCTTGATAACGTTATTCTTCTGATCAGAAGTTCTGCTCAACAGTCATGTATGACTTTTGTCCTTTAATTTAGAAAATAAATCATTATTAAGGGCAATTTGTTTGGTATACACTGTAATGCAAAACAGCAATTTGTTTGGTATACACTGTAATGCAAAACAGCTTCTGGGGAGGAAAACAATGTCTGATGAGAAGGATGCAAACTAAGGGGTTGACCCACGTGGCAGCAGAGAGCACATGCCCTGGGCAGTGTTGGGGGGCTGCATCCACTCACTGTCCCTAAGGAAAGATTCAAGATGAAAAGCTTCTCTCTGCAAAAGTAGCCCAGCTGATGAATGAAGTAAGAACAGAATGAGAATGTCACTATTTTGCAAACACCCAGGGGACTCATGATCTAGCCCAGTGATGGGAACCTTTTGAGCTCGGCGGGTCAGCGTTTTGAAAAACCCTAACTTAACTCTGGTGCCGTGTCACATATAGAAATTTTTTGATATTTGCAACCATAGTAAAACAAAGACTTATATTTTTGATATTTATTTTATATATTTAAATGCCATTTAACAAAGAAAAATCAACCAAAAAAATGAGTTCACGTGTCACCTCTGACATGCGTGTCATAGGTTCGCCATCACTGCACTAAGGTCTCAGTGAGGCACAGGAATGGAGTCGCCGAGGGAGATGGAGAGGCTCTGAAAGGGAGGCAGGAGAAAGGTCAGTCGCATGGAAGACGGTCCAGGAAAGAAAGTCGTGTCTGAGACAACAGGGAAGATCTGGAGAAGAGTGAAGGATGCCACTGAAAAGGAAACTGGGGGGGCTTGCAACCTAGTTCAGTGTCTGGTTAAAACTGTAGTCTTACTTCCCCACTCTGACTGGCTCGGCCGGAGGTGCAGAGCCTAACCCAGTGGGCAAACTACAGCCCGTGGGCCGGATCTTTGAAATGAATAAAACTAAAAAAAGAAAAAAAGACCGTATCCTTTTATGTAATGATGTTTACTTTGAATTTATATTAGTTCACACAAACACTCCATCCATGCTTTTGTTCCGGCCCTCCGGTCCAGTTTAAGAACCCATTGTGGCCCTCGAGTCAAAAAGTTTGCCCACCCCTGGGTCAGAGCCTCCCCACGAGTGCAGTTCAGGCTTTGGATCCGGAATCCCTGGACTAGCAGATCCGCGAAATAAAGGTTAAACTTTCCTGCTCAGAGCTGGCTGGCTGTTCTCCCGTGCATCCTGCCACAACACCATCTTCTCCACGTTTTCTTGGCTGCATCTGGTTGAGAGATTGGGCATCAGGGCGCCCTGGTCCTAGGTCACAAGGTCCAGCAGCAACGCAGCCTTGGATAGTAAGCCTGAGGATGTCAGTATCTCCTTCTAAGTGATAAGAACAAAAATGTCCTAAAGGGAGTTTCTGTTTATTTGGGTTTTTTGTGTGTAAGGGTTAAAATAGTGATTAACTATCAGTCCAAAGTGGGGACTAGTGTGCATGTGAGGGGATCTTTGAAAGAAAGCATAAAGCTGAGAGGATTGATAAGATGGAGAAAACTAGAGTCCTCTCTGCAAAAGTATATCTAAGTACGTCATCATTCTCCTAAGTCTCCCTAGTTCTGCCCCTGTGATCACTCCCTCACTCATGCATTCATTCATTCATTCACTCACTCTTTCAAAAACCATGCAGTGAGCATGCACAGTACTCCAGGTACTGTTCTAGATTCAGGAGGTCCAGTAATGAACGAAATCCCCCACTCATGTAGCTCACATTCAAACTGGGGAGACAGATAAGCAATATATGTCAGTAAAAATACGATAGATTAGAAAGTGATCAATGATACAGAAAAATGTTGGGCAGGGAATACAAATTGTGAGGCAGAGGGTGGCATTCTGGAGGCAGGAGGGAGAGGTCTCACCGAGAGGTAGACTGGGAGTGAAGACCTGAAGGAGGTGAGGGTGGGCCCTCTGTGGTCTGTGTTTGGTGGGCGATGGGCATCCCAGCAAGAAACCACACGGCCGGTGCCCAGGAAGGAGCATGCGGGGTATTTGAGGGGCAAGAGGGGGCCAGTGTGGCTGTAGCAAAGGGAATCGGGGCGGGGGAGGGGGGGTGAAGACATTCTACACTAGATTTAAGTCGCATCAAGTGAGTCATAAATTTAACAGAAGAAAGAACTTTCTGGGCATTAAGATTATAAAACAGTAACACGACCCAGAGAGATTTCGGATCCTACTTTAGGATTCATAAGAAAGAAGTAAACTCTGTTTTTTCCCATCATTCCGTGATAATTTATGCAGTTCTGCTTGGATGGCCTCCAGGGCTCTCCGGGCCGTTGTGGGCCAGTGACTGCTGGTCACACCGTGTGGTTCTTCTCAGGGGTGCAGGGCGGCGGGCGTGATGGACACCCGCTGTGCCCCTGGTGGGCAGAGCCTTCAGCCCGCAGGTGGCTTTCGGGTCATCGCAGAGCCCGTCCCGACTGCGGGCCACCTGCTCTCCGGCCCGTCCTCACTCCGTGCGCTGCCTCCCACGGCACCGGAGCCTTCGGGCGCTTTGATCCCTGACCACCCACCCGAGCCTCCCGGCCATCGGAGTCCACGTCCTCCTCGGTGCCCAGGCCCTGCTGGGCGGCTCGTCACTCACATCCCCACTCGGCTCCTCTGGCCTCAGTGGCCACACTGGCCTTTCCTCCCGTGGGCGCTGGTTCCCACGGCTGCGGGCGCGGCTTCTCGGCTCCCCTCCCCTCTCGGTCACGGGGAGGGACCACGCTGGGCCCCAGTTGCCTTGGCAACGAGAACAAAAATGAAAACGAGTCTGTCCCAGTGAAGAGACTGGACTTACTCACACGCCGTGTGTGTTTCTCGGCAGATCCGGGAGGGAGAAGAGTAACCTTAGGGCATCGGGGCGGGTCGAGCCTGGCTGCGGGGACACCAGGCCCAGCCCTGGCGGGAGGGGGC
>NW_005355651.1:46304-46922 GCF_000412655.1 Myotis brandtii
TTCTCCACTGGTTTTTATGGAGAGAGGAAGGGAGGGAGGGAGGGAGAGACAGGGAGAGACATCATGTGAGAGACGCCACACCCCGCGCCCAACCGGAACCGAACCCCGAACCCAGGGCCGCGCTCTAACCACGGAGCGCACAGCTCGGGCTGCAGGACTTTCTCCGGGACCTGCTGCTGGTCTCACGGCCCAGCTCCATTTATTATTTCACGCACATTTTTCTAATGATCCGAGACATGTTTATCCGACAAAATTGATTGTTGGATTTGGGTCTCTTCCTGCACCTCCGATTCTGTTCCATTAATTGATCGATTCGGCCCGGCCGGTGTGGCTCAGTGGGAGCGTCCGTCCCGTCAGGCACCGGCCGCGCTGTGGGTCCGACCCCCGAGCGGGGCCTGAGGAGGCGGCCGCTCGGTGACGCCCCCTCTCCCTTCCTCTTTGAAATCAATGAAAACATTTGTTTAGAAAGTAAGATTTTGTAACCACGTATTTTTCAGTTCTTTGCTGACTAGGAACAGAAGGTTTGTAAACGCACCATAAACATTCCGCTCAGTCAGAACCGACTGAGATGACTGTCAGGCGCGGATCCACGGAATGAAACAAACCTCCATGTTCCAG
>NW_005355651.1:47426-107546 GCF_000412655.1 Myotis brandtii
GGCGCCGCCGACTTACCCGGAAGCCCCGCGGCCCGGGGGTCCAAACAGGAAGTGAGGTTGAGGGACCCGGATGGGAGGCGTTTGGGGGGTGTTTTGTGTTAATTCTCACTGGGGTACATTTTCCCATTGAATTTTAGAGAGAGTGGGAGGGAGGGAGGGAGAGAGAGAGGAAAGAGAGAGGGAGCGGGAGAGCGCGCTCAGTCCGTCGCCTCCCACGGGCGCCCCAGGGGGACTCCAACCCGCCACCCGGTCGGGCCCTGGACGGAGATGACCCCTGACCCCTGACCCCGCCAGCGCCCGGCCGGGTTCTGACCTCTGCGCCCTTTAAAGCCCCGATTCGCATGCGGGGTGACCGCCGCCTGAATTTTTCATTGAATTGTAACAACTTCGTGACCTGCAGCCTCCATGGACCTAGCACCTTACGCTCATCACACCGACCTGTTGAGATGCTAGAAACCTGACATTTAATGACCGAAAAGAATGGATACCGACATTGTCAACGTTTTAAACGAAAGGAGTCTGGGTGTTCAGATGTATTTAAAAATCCCGCCTTGAAGTGGCTTTTCTCAGGATGAAACCTGGTTGGGTTTTTCCACGTATAAAATGGCTGGCACAACTATTATTATAAACTAGTTTTTCAATGTAAACGATGGAACTTTGGGGTTTCCTGAAATCTAGACTAAAATGGTGCGGTGTTGTAAGTCATGACATATCAGCGATTTACAAGCACAGATTGGGCTCCACACTGTGCTGTCAGCAGATCTGATTCCGTTTTAAAGTTTTGGAGATTTCTGGTCGTGGAATTTTAGGTATTTATGAGACCATAGCAGTTTATCTTTTCAAATATCAGATTCAGTAGCTCTTCCCATAGCATAAAGGTTTGTCGGATACGGACTGGCTCCCAGTTAGAAACCCCGAGTTTTGAGGTTGGGTGATTGGGGAGCTGGGTGTTAGTGAGCCCCCCTAAATCCCCCAAACCTGTTTCTGTAGTGGGGATACTTGGTGCTTTTGACACCATATATGTATGTAGTTATAGGCAAGGAAATACATTTAATTGAAAGACAAAATACAGTAGAATGGAGATGTTCAGTGACAGTCTTAAGATTATTGCTAATATTCTAAGATCCAATACTTAAGTATTTTCCCAATTTAGTAATCAGTACAAATATGGAATTTCTTTGCTGCTCTAAGCCTGTTATCTGTAGTATGGGTAGCTTTCGTCCCCTAGGATATGCTGATGGATTTATGAGTGTTACATACTTTTAAATGATATTAAGAGAAATATCTTTCATAAATAAATATTGTAATAATCTATCATTTTAGGACATGCAACACTAGGAACTTCTCCTGGAAAGAACTGATGTCTTTCATATTAAAATGTCTAACCCTAAACTAACATTATTTCATAGTTTTTATGTAATGTGATATAGAAATGAGTTGAAAGCCATCTATTATATTACTATGTTATGGACTTAGAATAAACTACATACCCAAAATTTTAACAATTTTGAGCTATGAATATTAAATGAGGCCAAAACAGTTGTCAGAAATTAACTTATTTATAAATTTCTTTTTTATTTGTATATTTTTGTGACACTCTGTACTTCAGGTGAGTGATAATAGGGGAGAAATGGATTAAAAGTAGCATGAGAGTCATTTTCTGTGATGTGTGTTTCACTGCAGCTGTAGTAATGCGACTTTCTTTTGTATAGAGTGGAGCTGTGCCTGGAAGTGGGATCGGGGTCTGGAGTGGTATCCACATTCCTAGCCTCCATGATAGGCCCCCAGGCCCTGTACATGTGAGTGTCAGGATGTCAGAGGCATCCACGTCTTCCACTAAGAGATTCACTGTAAATACTATCAAGTGTTGCTTGAATGAAATCATTTTTGTAATTAGATAATATGTATCTGATGGTGTCTGTTTAAGTATAGTAAGGACTCAGATTGCACATGAACTTCCCTAAAAATTATAACGGAGTGTTTTATTCCATCAGAATGGATAATTATAGAAGCTGCATAAGCATTTTAGGTCATCTCTAAATTTGAATTTTTTTTAGGTAAATAATTTATCACAAATGAATTGAAAGTTACCAGAATCTCTTTTGAGAAAATTTGAGAACATAGAAATTATAAAGATAAAAATTACCTATAAATGTTACCACATGGTTGCTTCAGTTTTTTTCCTGTTTCTTATGTTTTTCAATTAATATGGTATCATGAGCATTTTCCTTCCAAAAATTCTTTAAATTTCATTTCTGATGGCTGTATAGTATTCCTTCATTGGATTCATAATTTAATAAATTCCTTCAGATGTGCGTGTGGTTATGTGTATTTTACTTTTGCACATTATCCTACATAATAAAAGGCTAATATGCAAATCAACCAAGCAGCGGAATGACCGGTTGCTATGAGGCCCACTGACCACCAGGGGTCAGATGGTCAATGCAGGAGCTGCCCCCTGGTGGTCAGTTTGCCAGAAGCCCGGGTCACAGCTGGTGAGCACAGCGGCGGTGGCGGGAGCCTCTCCCACCTCCACAGTACCGCCTCCCAGTGGGAGCAGGCCTAAGCCATCAGTCGGACATCTCCCGAGGGCTCCCGGACTGCACTGTGAGAGGGCGCAGGCTGGGCTGAGGGACGCCCTCCCCCCCCCCGCCCCACCCAAAAAAAAACCGCCCCGCCCCCCCACTGAGTGCACAAATTTCGTGCACTGGGCCTCTAGTATCAATATAATAGCCTTTCTTTTTAAATCAATGTAATAAATCTTTATTCTTTTTCTACCATTATTAAAGTATTCAATTTTTTAAAAATCTGCTCCACATAAAAGGAATGGAATACTCCTTGAAGTTTTCAGAAACTGATCTGTCTCCTGGGCATGGAATATAGTCTTTCTTTTCTGTTTGTAGGTGCACTGACATCAACCCCAAAGCAGCAGCTTGTACCCTGGAGACAGCACGCTGTAACAGAGTCCATGTGCATCCCGTAATTACCGATTTGGTGAGATGTTACTCCTTGCCCAATAATATTTAATTTCCTTTTCAGATAAGTTAAGGTCCACAGGATTTAAGTCAAAGATACTTGAGTGATTAATTTTTAACCCAGTAAGCAGGATATCACAGTTGGTAAATTCTTGACTGATACCATACTCTTTGTCACAGTTCATGGGGGATGTCTATTGGCTTGTATATGTCAGGCTCTGTCTGTCACGGTGACAGCATCCAGTTCAAACAATCTTCACTAGAGTGGGTGGCTTCAGGCACAGCTGACTCTAGGAACTCAGGTGCCGTTACAGGCGTCCTTTTCTTGGGTCTGACCTTCTCTCTCGTGGCTCTGTTCCTAGGAAGTCTTCCTTGATGGTAGCAAGATACTTGCATGTCTGTATCTTATTTTTCAGCAACCCCCCATGGAAAGAAACCCTGCCTCCCAGCAAAAGCCCCAGAATGAGCATAGTTTGCATCAGTTGGGTCATGTGTCTTTCAATCTGCTGTCGTTCTCCTGGTTGTAGACAGTAAATGCTTGGCTCATAGGCTGCAGCTTTCAAGCTGTGCAGTCTGTATAGGACAGATGTACCGATTGGACCTTCCTCCTTCCTTCCTTCTCTCCTAAACGTGCAACCACGTGTCAACACGTGGGCTGAGGAGCTGAGACTCCTGAACATCATCTTCATTCTGATAAATAGTCTTATTTCCTTATTTTTAGGGAAATTCATATAATCTTTATCTAAGTGAAAATGTAAGAATATGCATCTCCATTTCTGTTAATTAGTGTGGCTTAACACATTTTTCTTTCTAAAAATATGAGATATTTTTAAAGATGGTTGGTTTAATTTATACTCTGGTTTAAAAGTCTGACAGTTGTTGAACATTTAGGTCAAAGGCTTGCTACCAAGACTGAAGGAGAAGGTTGATCTTCTGGTGTTTAATCCCCCATATGTAGTGACTCCACCTGAAGAGGTAAGACTTAACAGAATTTAATCGTTAATGCTGTCTGCTGTTTCCTTTCTAAATGCAAACAAATTTCATCATTTGATGTCAGCTGTGGATTAACACAAACTGCTCTGATTCAACTGACCCATCTCCATCCTTTAAAATTCCATTCAAATCAGGCCATGGTGTTTAAATTCGTGTGTGTGTGTGTGTGTGCGCGTGTGTGCGTGCCCTTTAATCCCCCTTAAATTCTAATAGGAATTCTTTTTGAAAGTGTTCGGTTTCCTCCTCTCAAGGATATTATGAGGCAGTGGGTGCAGGAAAAGAAGGAAATTATGAAGATAAGAAACTTAGAGGTTATATCCGGGAGACATAACATACCGGTAATAGAAGTGCATGCAGAAAGTTGTGGCTGTACTTACTAATGTATCTAGACACACAACATGGGTGCTGTTGGTGTGTGCCCCTGATCTGCACAGGATCAAGGTCTGGTACCGCTCAGAGGTGGGCCCAGGCAGCCGGCAGGGCTTGACTCCTCCCTCCTGATGGACACCTCCCTCCTCTGGGTAGAAGAATGTGGGTGGTGCCGGCTGGTCTTCCCAAGGGGCACCTCCACCTGGCTGAGCATTCCTGGGGAGGCAGAGCAGCAGGGTCCAGCCCAGAGGGCGCCTGCCCACCCAGGAACAGAGTGACGAGAAGGGCCTGGCCAAAGCTGCCTTCCCTGGCCCTTGTCCACACACCACGGTACGAGGTGCAACATCCAGAGGATGGGGTCCACCGAAATAAGGGAGGAAACATGAACCTGGGAAGGAAGGAATCATGGGAATGCCAAAACGGAGTCTCTAGGAGGAAAGTCGGACAAAACAGAGGAATGCATGAATTTCCTTGTGATTAACTTTGTGGAAAGTTGTATATTGAGGTAGATATGGGAATAACTTAAATACACAAGAAATTAAGCAAGTGGACACGTTGAATGTTCATCGGTAGCTATATGTGATTATTTTCCATCATAAAATGTTTTCCAGTCCTTAAAAGCAAGTTAGAACTCGACTAGGTCACATGAAGAGATTTCATAAGGTATTGCATAAGAAAAGAAAAATATACATAAGTATACATAAAATCGATGGCTAGACTATTCCCTCATTTTTTCCCCAACAGTGGGAAAATTAATTTTTTATCATTATTTTCTAACTTTATAATTGGAAACGATTGTTTTCCTAATTTTACAGATAAGGGAGGAAAGGAATTCACAAAGACTACACATTTATACAACGTCACAAAGGCTAAGAAATGGTGGGGCTCAGATTAAATTTTACTGCCTTTTGTATGGCAGTAAAATACAAAGTACATACTTGTTTGATGACTGTTACTTGTCAAAAAGATTAAGTTTGAGCCTAGCTGGTGTGGATCAGTCTCTCCCTCTCCCTCCCCCCTCATCTCTGAAATAAAAAAATATATATATTTAAAAAAGATTGTGATTCTAAATGTAACTTGAGTCAAAACAATCTTTCCATTGGTCACAGGTAGGAAGTCATGGAATAGAAGCAGCTTGGGCTGGTGGCAGAAATGGTCGCGAAGTCATGGACAGGTTCTTTCCACTGGTTCCAGATCTCCTTTCGCCAAGAGGGCTGTTCTATTTAGTCACCATTAAGGAGAACAATCCAGGTAACACAGACCGCTGTCAGAGACTGCACTCTGTAAAGTAACCTGGAATGTTAGTATAATCAGCTGACAGATAACACAGACAACACATGTTGGAAGAGGGGTTTGTAAGAGGTTGTTGGGGGGTTTTAACAAGTATTGTCTTGTGGTGGGGATGGCAGTTTCCCCCTAATTCCTAAACTAATATTCAAATACATATTCAAATACAAAATCTTCAGTTTCTTCTTCTGACACTTCACCCTCCATATTGTGAATTCTCTCTCCTCCTTTAGTCTTCATGCCCTTGAAAATTCTCCTATGTACGTTTAGCTCATCTGATGGTATGGGTGTTTATGCCTTAGCTTTCAGATTACTTTGTAACTAAATTGACCATGATTTTTCTTTTTCTGTACACCTCAGAGTTTGATTTTTTTATGTTATACCTTATATCCTCAGCCCTTCAAATCACATGATTACTAGGTTTTTGTTTTTCATAACTCCATTTTCTTAGTTCAGTCTTCAGTGTTGTTTGTAAAAGGGAAGGTTTTGCTTTTTTCAATGCGCCTAAACGAAATAAGGTATTTTATTTACTACCATTGTTCCACGTTACTGTACACTTGGCCCAAACCTTCATTGACATTTTTTTATCCAAAGGGAAGGATCTGGGCAGAGAATGGAGCTAAATAACTAAAAATCCAATTATTGCTGTAATAACAAGCAGGCTCCACTGCAACGCAGGCCATTCAGTCTGGTTAGAATTCTCAATAACACCCGTGTCAAGTCCAAGTTCACTGTAGTAGAATCCTGCTTGGCGTGCAGTTTTCTCAGATGAATATAATTTGTAAATAGTCTATTATTTATTAAACCGTTTAGCAATCATACACACTTCACCAAATGATTCAGTTGAATTTTACCTTTTGTTTTAATTTCCATTTTAGAAGACATTTTGGAAACAATGAAGGTGAGAGGTCTGCAGGGGACCATCGCACTTTCCAGGCGAGCGGGCCAAGAAATCCTTTCAGTCCTGAGGTTCACCAAGTCCTCACACAGTGTCTGCTCCACGTTGTACTGAATAATATGTATTACATTGAATATACATATGGATATAGTAGTGTGTGTGTGTGTGTGTGTGTGTGTGTGTAGATAGGCTGAATGTATTCACCATATTTTGAAACAAGTCATTTTTTGGTTAACAAGTGAAACTGTCAGAAATCTGTCAACTAGAGAAAGGTGACAGGGCTGGGCATTATCTGTCACCTACGAATCAAGCCTACTTGTGGAGGTGCAAGGAAACATGTACATTATGTATAATTTGCATTTACATATAAAAGAGTTATATTAATATGAAAGGACATTCATTTCAGCATGGCCTAAAATAGCTAAGCAAGAAGTCAACCAATGTGCCATCATAAAAGGGGTTGGTAAAGTAAGTTACAATATGCCCAGGACACTGAATGTGAGTGACATCCAGCCATCCAACGACTCGGAGCTGTTTGGCCTGAACCAGAAGGGGCTCATGATGTACTATTCAGTGAAAAAAAAGCACAGTACAGAACAGTATTGTCCTGCATGTGTATTTCTTAAAGACCCACAGAGAGAGTAGATTTGTCTTGCATATGAGAGTCTCAGAAGACATCAGGTGGGATGGAGGAACTTTTGCTTTTTTGTAGTAGCATTTGTACAAGGATAATGTATTACTTATATAATTTTTTAAACTTTTCAATGAAAAATTTTTAAAATTTACTTTCACTTGTGTATTGTTTTCATTCTAAGTAGGGGCCCAGTGCACGAAATTCGTGCACTGGGGGGGGGGGGGTCCCTTAGCCCAGCCTGCCCCCTCTCACATACTGGGAGCCCTCGGGGGATGTCCTAGTGACGGCTTAGGCCCGCTCCCTGCTTCCCTTGGGGATAGGGCCTAAGCCGAAGTCTGGCCTCCCTTTGTGGGAGGTGACCGGGCTGATCAGGGGAAGGCACCAGCCTCATCACCCCGCTGCCGCAGCCACTGCCAGTCACCGCAGCCAGCAAGGTTTTTTCATCAACACGGACTCCAGTCCCTTCACCATGAAAAAATGACAACTTTCTTTAGGCATTTTCAAGATGTGTCTTTCATATAATAATAATTTCTTTATTTTTATTTTTTTATCCTCAGCTGAGGATATATTTCCATTGATTTTTAGAGACTGTGGAAGAGAAAGGGAAAGACAGAGAGAAACATCAAAGTGAGAGGAACACTGATTGGTTGCCTCCTGCATAAGCCCTGACCTGAGCCCCGGCCAGGGAGGAGCCTGCAACGTAGGTACATGCCCTTGGTCAGAATTGAACTCAGACCCTGCCATCGGCAGGCCAAGGCATTATCCACTGAGCCAAACCGGCTAGGGCAGGATATGACATTTCTTAGCCTTCCAGCAGCAGACCTTCGTTTTTTTCACCAGGAGTGTGGTGAAAAACCCTAGATCACCTTTTTGGATTCTTATTACCCAAGTTACTAAGAATATTACCAGTGGCATACAGGGAGGTTAACCAATGAGCAGTCAGAAAAGGTGTTTCCCAAGGCACCAGGCAGAGACCACGCAGCCTCTCGTTGTTAATTGTTGACTGTTAACTCTCCTATACCCACCGATGCAGGCAAAAAAAAAAGTGTTTCCTCTGTAGTTCACACCAATCGCCGGCTTGCCCCCCTACCCCCCAGGCCTGATGCCTCTGGCCCAGGCGTCAGGCCTGGGCAGGGGACCCCCAGACCCCTCCGATTGCCAGCTCCAGCCCCTGCCCAGGCCTGACACCTCGGCCAGAGGCGTTGACCTCCATCACCCTCCCATTGCCGGATCGGCTCCTTGCCCAGGCCTGATGCCTCTGCCAGAGGCGTCAGGCCTGGGCAGGGGACCCCCAGACCCCTCCGATTGCCAGCTCCAGCCCCTGCCCAGGCCTGACACCTCGGCCAGAGGCGTTGACCTCCATCACCCTCCCATTGCCGGATCGGCTCCTTGCCCAGGCCTGATGCCTCTGCCAGAGGCGTCAGGCCTGGGCAGGGGACCCCCAGACCCCTCCGATTGCCAGCTCCAGCCCCTGCCCAGGCCTGACACCTCGGCCAGAGGCAAATCAGCCGCCATCTTTGTTGGTGGTTAATTTGCATATCATGCTGATTAGCCAGTGGGGGCGTAGCGAAGGTACGGTCAATTACCATGTTTGTCTATTATTAGGAAGGATGCCTTGCTTTCATTCTCCTCCCTGGTAAGATTTTCCCTATCTTTTATCCTTTACCATATATTTGTTTTCTTTTTGCATATATATTGCAAATTGCTATACATTTTTCCTTAGACCAAGGAGGATTATATGTCAATAATCTGACCACTCAGGTGCAGTCGAGATGCCTATCCAAGGGAAGTCGGAAGAACAGGGTCGAGGACTCTTTACTCTTCAAGATTAATTACAAACCTTTTTTAAAGAAAAAAAAAGTGTAGAATTAATAGATAAATAGGTCAGTGGAACAGAATACACCCGGGTATTTGGCGGCATGAGAAGGCGCAGGAACCTGGGGACGAGATACCGCTTCATAAGTGATGCTGTGAGAACCAGCTATCGATATGGCTCAGGAGTACCGTGGTCCAGCAATCACAACATTTATTTCCAGGTGAATTAGGCATAGAGTTTTTTTAAGCCCTGGGGAACGAACAAAACTTTAAAAAAAAGATTGACAAATTTGACTAAACCTAACTGAAAAATTCTGTACAATTAAAGACAGCCACAGACCACATAATAGCCAAGCCCTATAGCCCCGGCCAGTGTGGCTCAGCTGGTTGAGCCTTGTCCCATGCACCAAGTCACCTGTTCAATTCCTAGTCAGAACACATGCCCTGGTTGTGGGCTCCATCCCTGGTAGGGGGAGTGCATGAGGCAGCCGATTGATATTTCTCTCTCTTCTTCTCCCTTCTCTCCTGAAAATCAATTAAAAAATCTTTTAAAAGTCAAGCCCGGTACTTGAAGAAGCCCTGTAATAGATAAACATTATGATCAATAACATAATAAACTCACAAAACAATGACCAATAAATAGATGAAGACTCTTGACAGCCAGGTAAATGTAAATGAAAACAAAGACCTGCTATCTCACAGCTGTGACCAGAAGAGGCAGCATCTTGTAAGCCTGAGTGTTGGAGAGGAGGAGGGAAAGCAGGGGCTCATGGGTGCACACCCCCTGGAGAGCAGGCAGCCACCAGCTGCCGGTCCATGCGGGGCATTTACCCAGCACATTTGCACGAGAAAACACATCAAGAATGCACACGGGCAGCTCTGTTACAAATGGCAACGAATACCAATCGGAATGACCATTAGTGGGGGAACAGGTGAGTAAACTGATGTAATCTGACCCTAAAAGGTAGTTATGTTGAGTTAAAAAGCAAGTTACAAGAAATAACATACAAAATCACAAATATGAATTTTTTTAAAAACCACTACATATTATTTATGAACACAAACACGTGGTAAAGTATAAACTCTCCAATAGGAAGGAGTCCCACCAATTTCCATTTAGCTCCCAGGAAGGAGAGAGGGGAGGCCTCAGAGAGAAGTACAAGAGAGTAACATTTTATTTCTTTAAAAATTAGAAGCAAATGTGGCAAAATAGTTTGTGAAGAGCACAAGGGCTTTATATTATTACTCTGTATATTTGACATACTTTGTAATTAAAAAGAATTTTAATGGGCACATATGGCATAACAACCAAATAATAAATTAATTATTCACAGCACAAACTTATTTACTAATAACATTAATTATTTAAGCTATGGAAACTTATGTACATACATTAGAGCATGTGGTACAGAGTTAAAAATAAATCCTAAAATGTGCAATTTACATTAGGATTTTAAGTTAATAATTTTGCTAATGGGCTTTGAATCTCATGCAAGTTAAAATGTCCCTATGCTATAATGTAAGGGGTGTTCTCTAGCGTTGCCAAAGCTCTATAAACACAATTGTAATCAGCGTGGTACTCTGAATTCCAGTCTCATTTTGGAAAGCCCTCTCTTTAGCAGGTAACAGTAGCAAGCACTATTTACACGTGTATTTACAGCTCAGAGAGACGTGAGGAGTCTGGTGAGGAGCGGTGCCCACCTGGTCACAGGGCTGCACAGTGGCAGGGGCCCGAGTCCCGCTGGCAACACTGCTCCCTCCCTCCCTCCATTTCCTGCCTGGGGTTTGGGTCAGAGGCCGAGAAGTGCCAATACTGGAAAAGTTATAAACAAACTCTCATTATAAAACAATCTTTAAAGAAAAAGTGTGTGCCTTTGAAAGAAGTAACGCAGTCCTTTGGGAATACTGTGTCAGAGAGAGACCTGGAAGAGCGGCCGTTTGAAGAAAGGAGTTAAGAAGAGGTAGTAGGATTTCGCTATCTGCACTTCACTTACGACTCTCTGAGCCCCCAGGCGGTAGGACAATAAATACTAAGAAGAAATTCAGGAGACAGACAGAACCGGGTAGGACTCTGCACCCACAAACACAACTCCAGAGATCTGAAACGCACGTAATACCTCATTCTCGACTACAATACTCTGATCACATTCATACTATTTCAACAATAACCATTTTACCCATTTGATGGTGAACAGTTGTTTTATTAACATGAATTGCTTTTGCCAATTAAACATTTGCAAGAGATGATTAGCTGATCTCTCAAGTGACCTGGCTGCTAGATATGCTAATATTCCCCAGGGATGAAAGATTGCAATGGAATTATTCCAAGTTCCAAACCTCACACTTTCTGCTTCGGGCACAGCTTTTAGGGTAACACTGCTGTGACAGAAGCAGGTTTCACTACTCCACGTCAGCCTGTCATGTTCCCTTTTACTTGGTACTAAAACCTTAAGTTGACTGGAAAACTTAGCTTCCTCAAATCTAATTTAATGTAACTTTGGCAGTATGAATAGCAAAATTCGCTTACAAAATTGAAGCCATCTACAGCATTACTTTTTGTTTTTAATTTCCCCCATCACCAATTTTAAGTTTCAGGACCACTCATTCATTTCCTCCTCCCTCTCACAGAGGGCTAGATGCCACTCTGCTTCATGAAGAAAGTAATCTGATTCCTGTTCTCTCAAACTCTCACGTAACTGAGTAATAATTCATGGGCAAGTCTACAGCTCGGATGTCATGGCACACGAAAGTCTTCCACAGCAAAGCTCGGTGTCGTGAGTTCATGGTCTGGAAGTCAGAGCCCTAACAACGAAGGCGTGAGGGCCCGCGGACTTGCTGACGGAGGACTGCAGAGCATGCTTCAAACAGCTCAAGATAAACTATATTGATAGCTTAGTCATTTTTGTCATTAAATTAATCTACAAACAGCAGAATACTAATTAATTTTGTTTTCATAACTAATAAATAAGTCTTAAAATATTGCTAGGTATAAATCATCCCTCTCAATTCATTTGCCTCACTGGACTGTTCTAGAACATAGATCAATGCAATGCTTTCACAAATTCCAAATCTGTAATTTAGGGGTTTTCCATATTTATTTTTAAATATATAAAGAGATTAAACTATTTTATAAATATTTTCTCTCAAATACGTAATATTCGTATGTAAAAGAAAAGGTTCCCAAACTGTTACAAACCAACCTAAAGGTAAGTAGACCCGATTGCAGGGCCATTGCATTAACCAAGGGGCTCCCCCGAGCAGGTCCATCTAAGTACGCTCACTGCCTCCACACACCAGCGCTTCCGGGCGGCCCATCCACTGCCTTTGCTTTCCTTCAGGGTCACTTCCGGGGGGAAACCTCAGAAAAAGGTCTCACGACAGAGTGGACACGTGGACTTGTTGCTAGATGTAAACCATTTGTACTGAAAAAGAAAAGGTTTTCAATGTTAGAAGAACTTTTCAAAGAGCTGTCATTTTCCATATACATCCAAAGTAACCTTAAAACGATACAGTAAAAGAGGGAGACTACTGTACGCTCCTCCCACTCATCTCCAGACCAACACACTCAGTGTCACGTACAAAGGCTACAGTGTGGTTCTTCCCACCAAGGCTCATGCACACGCCACTGAGCCGGCCAGGAAGACCTCCAGGCAACTCAACGGCCACGTGACCTTTAAAAAGAGCCAAGAGGGCCCTGGCCGGCGGGGCTCAGTGGTTGAGCGTCAACCTATGAACCAGGAGGTCACAGTTCGATTCCCGGTCAGGGCACATGCCCGGTTCTGGGCTTGATCCCCAGTGTGGGGCGTGCAGGAGGCAGCCAATCCATGATTCTCTCTCATCATTGATGTTCCTGTCTCTCTTTCCTTCTCCCTTCCTCTCTGAAATCAATGAAAATACATTTTAAAAAAATAAAAAGAGCCAAGAGCTCTGATGCAAGACAGGGCTCAGTTCCAAATTTTTCAGGCTACTTTATGGTCTAGATCAGGGGTGGGCAACCTTGTTGTGAGTGCATGCCAAAACCAGCAAAATCTCTGACTCAGAATTCTTCTGCGTGCCAACCCTAATTTTTCGAGAACATGTTACGCCTACTTGATATCTCTTAAGATGTCCGTATGTGAAGAACCTTGAAGAAATAATAAAATTCATTCGAGCGACAAAAACACAGTATATGATGATGAAAAATACATTTATTTTTTAATGTATACATGTACACTGATAGTCCGACAGAAAACTTTATGACTCCGGTTGATATTATCAGTGGGACTTTTGCTGCTGCATCACTGATGACAGAGATTTTACATCAGGTTTATATTTCATGACCTTCAGAGATATGCACGAGCTATTACTGTCATCCTTCAGGCTACTCCTATTACTAGACTTAACAAAATTCATCACTGAGAACAAAGATTCACAAGCGTGTGTGGATGAAACCAAAACACTGGTCGGATCTAGGAAGGCAGGGAGAGTTAAGGCAGAAGCATAGAAATTGCTCTTCCCCTCTCTCGTCAATCCTTGTCTATGGTCTTTAAGATAACTTGTTATGTAAAATTATTTATTTATCTAAGATGCACCTACACTGAATTTATCTGAAAAATAAAAAAGTCAACATTAAGAAAAAAACTGTAAATGGAAGATTATAAGAGAGGGTTTCGCATGCCAGCAAAAGTTACTGGCGTGCCATGTTTGGCACGTGTGCCAGGGGTTGCCCACCCCTGGTCTAGATCTTATAAGACCACCTATTTTTTGAGTGCTGAGACCTGTATTAGAAACACCCAATGATTAAAATGCTTTCATGCTACCATTTCTCAGTAATTTACTATTTACTTTGTACAGATTTTGAAAAACCATCTTAGTATGTCTCCCATTAACTACAATTAAGAGTTTATTTTTCACTGTTTTCTTTTCCAAAGTTAGATATTATACATATACATTATACATAAATAATAAATAAGTTAATTTCTTTTTAGACTTACCAAACAGGCTGAGTGGAACTTCTTCTTGCATGTTCTACAGGCTTTTTTGGGAAGAGAATAGTTGAACCCATGGATGACTGAAAAGCAGATCATGCAATCTTCAACACCCTCAAAGCGTTTGTCTACATTATTTTTCCATAACGCTAAGCCTTCCATAATACTTCCATTCTGTTAACAAGAAGAAAAAAAAAGAGGAATATACAATGAAGACAACCAATCAGTTATTTTTATTCAACTTCAAAAATTTTAAAGTTGAGTTATAACTTGGAGAGAAGAAAATCTGTTTTGCTATATTCACATCTTTTAAGTTTTATGAATATTGGTTTTCAAAATGACCACCGAAATTTTGGAACAGATAAATCTTTCTCCAGTAAAGACAGGAATTAAAAAAGGGTTTTGCATCAATACTTCAAAGTTCAGTCTCAGCTTGTTGCTTTATGAAACTCTTAGTAAGTCAATCATTTAGATTTTTTCTGAATTTTAAACTAAAACAATTAATCATTTTATCTTCCCAGCTGCTGATTTGTTCCAGCTCTACAAATTGGTGAATATATTTATTTATTTATTTATTTAAATATATTTTATTAGTTTTTTTTACAGAGAGGAAGGGAGAGGGATAGAGAGCCAGAAACATCGATGAGAGAGAAACATCAATCAGCCACCTCCATCACACTTCCTACTGGGGATATGCCCGCAACCAAGGTACATGCCCCTGACCGGAATCGAACCCGGGACCCCTCAGTCCACAGGCCAATGCACGATCCACTGAGCCAAACCAGTCAGGGCAATATATTTATTTTTTAAAAAGTTTTCTTTACTATGCAATATTCACAATGTGTAAACAAAACTAGAGAAGACTTACAGGTGTTTAAAAGTCAAAGGTCTTTAAAAGTACTGGGATTTCTATAACCACAGAAGGAGAGTTGAAATGTTAGACTAAGCGTAGCTTGGAAGACATTCATCTGTCCGGCATCTAACCAAAAAATTCCATCTCTAACCATTTCCTTAATTACCATGTATTGTTCTGTATCGTTTATAATGTCAATAAAGTCAAATCAATTCCTCTCGAACACCAGAAAGAGATGAACATGAAACCTTGGCAGGTGCAAGTCACTCAGGCACATATCTGTGCCCACCAAGGAGCCAGAATCCCCATCTCCAGCTGAGGCAGGAGAGATGTGTGTTCAGTGTCACTGCCACGGCAGGAACCGACGAGTGGGCCTCAGTGTGGAGGCCACGTGTGTGCGGGACCGACCTGATGGGTGAGGTAGGTGCTCAGCTGCAGCATCCAGTTCCGCCACTGCTGCACGGCCACGCCCACGCGCCGCCCGCTCTCCACGGTGATGGAGCCCAGCGGGTAGTTGGAAGGCAGCTGGATTATCAGCTCAATGACAATGTCCTCAATGCTGTATGTAGCCATCACTTCTCGAGTAGCAGCTCGAGCCTTAACCTGCAACACACGAACAGTAATATTTGTTTTGTCAAATTTTCTTTCCTTTTTTTTCACTCAAAAAGCATTTCAAAAGGTTGACTTTTAGCAGCCAAAGTTTCCATTCAAGCAAAATGCAGGTAAACACATTCACTTATTGGACATCTATATTTAATAAGTACCTGACACAGTCGTCCCTCGGTACCCACAGGGTAACTTGGCAGGACTCCCCTGCCCCCACGAGTCCCTCTGTCCATGGGTCCACATCCCTGGAACCCAACTCTGATTTTGGACCCGAGGCTGCTGAGCCGTGGACGAAGAACCCACGGATGAGGAGAGCTGAGTGTGTTTTATGGTGGTTTAGGACAGTCCAAGTGCATTTTACTGGAAATTCACTCTCATGAAACAGTGTATTTTAGCCCTAGCTGGTGTGGCTCAGTGGATAGAGCATCAGCCTGTGGACTGGAGGGTTCCACGTTTGATTCTGGCCAAGGGCACGTGCCTGGATTGAGGGCTTGATCCCTAGTAGGCGCCGTGCAGGAGACAGCCGATCAATGATTCTCTCTCATCATTGATGTTTCTCTTTCTCTCTCTCTTCCTCTCTTAAATCAATAAAGAAATATATTTAAACAACAACAACAACAAAAAACCAGTGTATTTTATTTTACTCTACCAGCGTCACCATATAACACTAGTTTCTGACCAGACAAAGGACAGATGGGTTAGTCATCGCTGCTTGTCTTCAGGGCATCAAGTGCCACGTGTCTGCCCAGCCTCCCTCTGCTGCGGATTCTGAATTTCACAGCAGAGCACTCACCCCTGGTTCTGGTTTCCATACAGCATTGCAAACGCAACGTGAAACACCAGTGACCCCCCGGCCCCAACAACTCGACTCTCTGACGCCCGAATCTCCAGGCTGACACCACAGCGTCACCTTAAACATCTCCTCTGCCTCCTCCCAGCTATTCAAGCTGGGATACATTTCCACAAAATTCCCCGCCCCGTTTACATTCCCACCAGGCCTGCCCACCAGGCCTGCCCCGCGCCCGTTTACATTCCCACCAGACCTGCCCACCAGGCCTGCCCTGCGCCCACAGCTCTGACGCCAGCACTGCCCACCAGGCCTGCCCCGCCCCCGTTTACATGCCCACCAGGCCTGCCCCGCGCCCGTTTACATTCCCACCAGCACTGCCCACCAGGCCTGCCCCGCGCCCACAGCTCTGACGCCAGCACTCCCCACATGCCTCGACCCCGCGCTACTCAACAGCCAGGTTTATATCACGGTCAGTCAGAGCAACTGCACAGATGTTTACGCCACCCGTCACCCCCTCAACAGAAATTTGTCAGTGGCTACACAGGACCAAATACTTCAGACTGTTCTGTGAGGCCTTTCCCAGCGTGACCTAACCCCTCGCAGATCTGCCCGCTCCCTGACAGCCGCCTGCAGGAGCCTCCTCTCCCTGAACACGGTTACTCGTCCTGCCTCGGGCAACTACAGAAATTCTCACTCCCAGCCTTTTGCTTCTGCCACTGTTTCCCTGCAGCGAATGCCTTTCCACACGTCTCCCCAGACCAACTCCTGCCCCTTACAGCGCCTTTCTCCATCGTCTCCCCGCCCTCAGCCAATGGTCCTCCCCTGGGACCACACTCTTGCCCTCCGTGTGCCACTTTCTAGTCTCAAACACAAACCGTGGTCGGTGTCTCCCCTTCCCTGACCAGATGGCACGTCCCACAGGCCAGGCCCTCGCTGTCGACCACACTGCTTGCACCAAGCCCGGCACCTGGAGGTGTCCGATGTATATTTTACAGGAACTGATGAATATTCAAAAGCTCCTTGGTAGGGGCTAGTGAAATTATGCCACTGTTTCAATCTATGCATTAATATGAGATTTGACTTACAAGAGTCAGAGAATACAGTAGCAATTCCTGTAAATTCTAAACCAACGGTCACAATTGTGATACTCAACTCACTACAAATGTCAGACACAATCAATATTTAAATCACCTTTCTAGAAAAAGTTCAAGAGCATACTAACCGTCATGCCATTGAACAGCTGTGTACTTGTCTGCACAGCAGCTATTTCCTGTAGAGAAAGCACGCTGCTGACGTACTTGCTGGTGAACCGGTCGACAACGTTGAAGACGCGCTTCTCGCTGCTGTTCCACCACAGCCGGACCATGGCGGGCAGGTCCTTCAGGGTCATGTGGTAGACGGAGCAAGCCAAGTGCGGGATGTGGTACGGAAGGGCTGCTGTTTCTGAGGGAAAAGCAAAGTCTTCGTCAGCAGCGTGTATCTCGGACACAGAATAACAGACTAAGACAAGGACTTTCCTAAGAAAATCCTAATTCCTCACATGAGGACTAGAGCTCCTAAAACAAACAAAGAAGCCGGGATGCTACCACATTAGCTTTTTCTACATATTTAACATGAACCACGGCAAAAAGAAGATTCCAACTGACACGGGAAAATCTGCCTGGAAACAGCACTCTGCATTTCACACGGAGAGTCACAGGTAATATGAAGCACTGCCTTCAAAGGGGAGAATAAAAGATGAAAGGAGTCGCACCTCCTTTACTCCCAGCATCACTGACGTATTTACGCCAAGTCCTAGAACACCCACCTCAACCTCACAGTCCGCCCTCGGTGCTCTAAGGCAGTGGTCGCCATCCTTTTGGACCTCACGGACCACCAGCTGGCGACCGCTGCTCCAAAGGTTTCCTGAGTCTAAGGCATTTAACAAATTATTCCGAAGAATCAGTTACAACGGTAGAACAGCCTGAACCCTTGGCTAAACCCTGAGCCTCCACAGTGAAGGAAAGAACTCGTACTCGTCTTTGTTCCCCGACCGCAGACTACTGACTTACAGGCCTACAAACCATTATCACACAACAAATACTTGTTTACAGAGTAAAATGTAAGTCTCAACAACCTAGGATTCAAAAATGTCTTTAATTCTTAACAGCGTTATCCACAAGGTCACACTGAATGTCTTACTTAGAGAAACGTGGAAGGCCTCGCACTCAGGCCCCGTCTGGGGCTGGGCTGCACCCTCAGGTCTGAACCTGTCCCAGGAGAGCTCACATGCATGTGCGCACACATACACACATGCACACAAATCACACACACACACACACACACACGTGCACATGCACACATACACACACACACACACACCACACCCCACACACGGTTTGGCACACACCACACAAACATGTGTGCACACACACACACAGGCACACACACACCCTCACTGACCTCTGATACTCAGCTGGACCTCCTCCGTGAAGAAGGTCTTGGGCTCCTTGCTGGGCTCAGCAGCTGCCTCGGTGCAGGTCGGGTTTTCGGGCATGAGCCTGAACAGGTGATAGAGCAGTTTATTTAAACTCTTTGTTTTCCGGAGGTACATTGAATACAGAGCCCGAAGCTGGTGGAAAGCAAAAATGTGTTAGTAAACCCAGTTTAACCAAGAGCAGTAGGTAAGAACAAATCAAAGTAGAACAGATTGCACAAGAACAGTAAAAAAACGTCACGGGACATATGTAATACTTTCGACAACACGACTTTTAAAAGCCATTGATCTGAGGACTCGGAATGACACAGCAGAGTCCACAGAACAGGGGCCACATCCTTACTCCCCGATGGGCCATGTGACGGCCCTGCCTCCTTTCCTCATAGACCGCAGACCTGTCGCTCCCTCCTCACGCGACACGTGCTCTAAGGTCTCCCTCTAACAGTCTCCCTGGGAGGCTCACCTGCACTTGGAGTCTGAGCCGTGGAAATCCACTCGCCACTCCCCAGATGACTCACTCGCTCTCTCGCACCTTCCACACATTCCTTCCACACCACAGGCCCTCGTCTCTGGAAACCTTGCTTAGAACCAATTCCATTTCCTGGCGGACCCATCCCACCAAGACCCTGCAGCGCCCCTGCAGGACGGCACCGCTAGCGTCCGCCTGTCGCTTTAGGATCGGGGAGCTTCAGGTAAAACCAGGGATTGCTGGGTTCTTTTATGACACAGGAGAGCCTGGCACCACGGGGGCACTGCGGGCACCGGTGAAGCCCATCTGGAGAACTCCTTGTCCCTCAGGTCGCAGTACTGGTCGTGTGCTCACATGGCTTTACCTTGATTTCCTCTATGCACCGCACAGCTCCTCCCAGTACAGACGCTGAGGGCTCAAATGCGGGGATCAAGCCATAGGTTTCGAACCAATTCTTAAAATACATTGATCCAGCCGTAACCGGTTTGGCTCAGTGGATAGAGCATCGGCCTGCGGACTGAAAGGTCCCAGGTTCGATTCCGGTCAAGGGCATGTACCTTGGTTGCGGGCACATCCCCAGTGGGAGGTGTGCAGGAGGCAGCTGATCGATGTTTCTCTCTCATCGATGTTTCTGGCTCTCTATCTCTCTCCCTTCCTCTCTGTAAAATCAATAAAATATATTTTAAAAAAAAATACATTGATCCAAGTACCTTTACCATGGAGCATTCTGGGGGGCACTACCTTGACCAAGTACCACACTCAATGTCACCAACAGGAGGCCTGGTCATGCTGAGCCTCTCGGGGACACGGTGAGACACATTACCCTGGGCAGAAGCCCTCCTGCTGAAAACCAATCGGCATCTAACTACCAGGAAAGTCAGAGCCGAACTGTAACCATCTACAAAATAGCTGACCTGGTGAGCCACCAGAGAGAGAAGAAAGGTGGGGAATTACTGAGTAAAGAAATATGACAAACCAACGCAAACAAGATCCTCGATTAAATCCCAAGAGAAGGAGATTAAACTATAAAGGACATTTACTGAGAAATGTGAATACAAATTAGCTAGTACCATTGCATGAAATTCATTTGAGTGTAACAGTTACATTGCACTTAAGTATGAACATGTCCTTGTTCTTAGAAGACACATGTTTATTTATTTATTTTAAAAAATATATTCTTATTGATTTCAGAGAGGAAGGAAGAGGGAGAGAGAGAAACATCAATGATAGGAGAGAATCACTGATCAGTTGCCTCCTGCACACCCCCTTCTGGAAATTGAGCCCACAACCCGGGCATGTGCCCTTAACTGGGAATCGAACCTGGGACCCTCCAGTCCGCAGGCCGATCCTCTATCCACTGAGCCAAACCAGCCAGGGCAGGAGATACATGTTTAAATACTTTTGGTAAAGCATCATGATGTTTGCAACTTACTTTCAAGTAGATCATCAGGAAGAAAGTGAATACAGAGCCAGTGTGAAAGTGTCGGAAAAGGATACATGACTTCATGAATTATTCTACTTCTAACTTTAAAATTTTTCAAAATATAGAGAGCAAATTTTTTTTTAAACATTGTACAACTATACTTTTTACTACATGGAGGTGGAATAATACATTTGTGTTATTTTTTAAAAATATATTTTTATTGATTTCAGAGAGGAAGGAAGAGGGAGAGAGAGATAGAACATCCATGATGAGAGAGAATCATGGTGGATCGGCTGCCTCCTGCAAGTCCCCCACTGGGGATCGAGCCCACAACCCAGCATGTGCCCTTGACTGGTATTGAATCTGGGATCTTTCAGTTCACAAGCCGACGCTCCATCCACTGAGCCAAACCGGCCAGGGCAGAAAGGAAATTTTAAAAAAATTAATCATACATATCAATGGACTTTTAAAACCACACACATCTTACCTAACAATCCCACTCCTAGGTAAATAACACCAGAAATAAAAACGTGCACACAAACATGTCCACATGAACGCTCGCAGCAGCGCGAGTCACAAGAGCCACAGGTGGAACCTCCTGAATTCACCAGCAGGTGAACGTGCTACGCTCGCATGTGGTACGTGGAGGGTCCTCAGCAGAGGAGACTCAGCCACAGAAAGGCCTCCAGCCCTGACACCTGCTGCTACCAGGTGGCTCCTGAGACTGGAGCTCAGGGAAGGAGGCAGACGCAAAAGGCCACCTAGAGGGTGTCCCCCAAATGTGCACACACTGTGAGTAACTATTAACTCCAATGGGTCAAATCTGAAAAGAAAAACACCAACTAAGCTACCAGCTGTTGAGTGTGTAAGACAGCCTTCGGGACGCCCTGTACATAAAATGCCCATAATCGGCAAATCCAGAGATAGAACACAGGTAAGTGGTTGCCAGGGGCTGAAGGGTTCGAGAGGAAATAGGAACTGAGGACAAATGAGCGAGGGTTTTTTTTTTGCAATCACACACATACACTCACACACACAATCTCACACACACATACACACACTCACACAGCTTTGGTTACAGTTCAATCTGATTCACTAAGAGGTTTTTGAGAAGGCAAAAATAACCCAGATTTAGGGCTGATTAAGGTTTTTGTGGGTTTTAAATTCTGGTATAGGATTCACCTAGTTGTGTTATTTGGTGGGTTACAGTGGTTTATCTGTCCACAGCTCAGTTCAGTTCCAGGCTTAGCAAAGCCAATTCTCTGTGCCCTTCCCACACTCTGGTTTAATGAAAAAGATGGTGCGTGGCCATTTTCCAAATTTCTGAATATATGATGACAAGACCAAAACTCCTACACATACAGGCCTCAATTTAGGACAATTTTTTGAAATGAGCAACGTTTTAAGAAACAAATGTAAAAGCCCAACAATGAGTTCTTGAGGTTTGTCACCAGCAAATAACACGAGCTCAGGCCACGGGGAGGCTCAGGCCACGGGGAGGATCAGGCCACGGGGAGGGAGGCCTGAAGAGAAACCCAGTGATTTCGACACCGAGGTGGATGCTGCCCTGTGACCTGATTCCCGAGATACAAAGGCAAAAATGCGCCTCGTGACATACTTGTTTGTCCCAAGAGATGAGTCACGCGCAACAACGGACCCTAACGTAAGCATTCTGAAAATGCACGTCGGAAAGGAGTGCCTGCACTTCCACTGAAGAGGGAAACTACGTCTTCTAGGAGGACTTGTCCCAGAAGCCACGTCCTCTATTAGACTGATTCCAAGCCTCTAGGAATTCTCAAAGTCGGTATCTGCCTAGAAGATTTTAAAAACAGGTAAGTAAACTAGAGTATATTTTCCAAGTAAACATGACGCTGCAGAATAACGTGGGCAAAATGACTGCTGTCGGACATCCCCCACGCAGAGAGCGCGGCTGGGAGAACCTGGGTCGTGTGCGCACGTCTTCCTCTGAACACGGGTCTTAAATAAGGGATTTGCTGAGGACAGGCTTGTCCGACTGCCCCACGGCTACTGACCTGAGAGGAAGAGGCTTTGAAGAAAGTGAGGATGAGCTTCCAGGTGAGGAGGTAACCCAGCACAGAGCAGAAGTCCTCGCTCAGCGGCTGGATGGCCACGACCTGCCCGACGGGAACACAGCCAAGGACACTTTCCAGCAGGTCCTCTTGCGCGTGGAGAAGGGACATCAGTGCTGCCGGCGGGGACCTGGGGGGAGGAGACACCCACTGTCTTCACAGCTTCCCTCAGCGGCTGTCAGCATGCACACCCTCAAACGTTTTAGAAAAACCTTTATTTCCCCAAAACCATTTAAAAATCTCCTTTTATAGATTCACCTTGAACTCCGAATTTTACATAATGGCAATTATAGAAAATGAAAGACATAAAATGTATATCACTTATACATGAAAATATATGTATTGTATATTATATCTTTTATATTCATAAAGATGTAAATATGATATCTATTACATGTAAAATGTTTTTAAATATGAAGCTTTTAAATTATATATTTAAGAAATGCTACATGCTATAAAAATATGGACTCTAGAAGTTACCACTTTAAAAAAAAGACCCTTTTAGAAAACATCTATTTCAACCATCTGTTTTATAGATGGAAAAAAATCACACCCTTCGCAAAGCTAAAATGACTCAAGTCCCTCAGCGACTGGAAGAACGAGGCTGCCAAGCCCTGCCAGGCCTTCACCCCCTACAGTGGGCACCGAGACAGGCTGCGGGGCATCTGCTCAGGAAGGTTAACAGGCACGGCCACGCAGGCTCCATGTGCTCCTCCGGGGAGGTTCTCTGCAGGGGACCTGGTGAGACCCTGGGACCCTGTGTCCTCCGTGGCTCCCTTCCCCTCCCCACACCCACGGGTCCTCCAGCTCCTGCCATGTTTTCCTCCACCACCACCACCTCCCACACTGGCCTTTCTCTACTCCAGGCACAGTCCCCAGAGCTCACAGTCCAGCTCAGCTCTCCACTCCCCACACGCCTCCAACGAATGTTATGATTTCTGGAATGGTCTCTACTTCTGCGTACAATTTAGGATTCATACTATTGCCAGAATCAGCTGGTGATATCCCATTTCCTACCAAAAAATGCCCAAACCCTAAAAAGTGTCATTTGTAAGCTCCCTTCCAGCTTCGTCTTCCACTACCCCTCCTCCCCGCAACTCCACACACTTGTTCATGTATTCTTTCCTTCAACAAATGAGCAGCACTCGAGTCTGCTTTAGGCCAGCAACCACTCTGGATGCTACGAACATGACTGAGAACAAGAGACAAAAGTCCCTGCCTTCACTGAGTGGAAGACACACAGTAAGAACGTGTGTAAGGGGGGACCACTCGCCATCCCAGCACAGCCTGACGATTCGCATCTCCGCTCGTGCATGGTCTCCGCCCGGGCGGCTCGCTGCCTCACCTGAAGAGCCAGACAAACGTCTCTTCCCCAAGAGGAAGTCTTCCTTCCTGGTGCCAGCAGGGTGGCCCACAACATGCTCCCTGTCCTTTTCTTAGCACCCGTCACACACTGGCTACTTGTACAGGTCATACTGTAATAGCCAGCGAGGGCAAGCTTCTTACGAAAAAGAACAGTTAACCCTGGCTGGTTTGGTTCAGCGGACAGAGTGTTGGCCTGCGAACTGAAGGGTCCCGGGTTCGATTCCAGTCAAGGGCACAGGCCCAGGTTGTGGGCTTGATCCCCAGAAGGGGGCGTGCGGGAGGCAGCCGCTCTATAATTTCCTCTCATCATTGATGTTTCTATCTCTTTCTCCCTCTCCCCTCCTCTCTGAGATCAATAAAAATTTATTAAAAAACAAAAGAACAATTACTCAACACTGTATCCCCCCCCTCAGCATTTAATCAATACTTTGCACTAACTGGGTGCTCAAGTGACATTTGGCCACAAAAGCTAACATGTGACCATAAGAAATTTTACTAAATAGCAGCAAACTAAAATATGGTTAAGGAGCAATTAAGATGAGAGAGAAACCATCTTTCTGGGTGAACTCTAGATTTCATTACATCTCACAGCTGGCTGTGAAGACCTGCTGAATGAACATACGCCCCACACTGAGAAGTCACACTAAGTGAGATCGGTTATGACACTGTAATAAACACATCATTAAAAACCTTACAAGGCTGGTTCCTCCTCTTCATCTCCGTATGACTTTAGATTATCCTGATCGTATTGTGGTAATTCTGGCATCAACCTGGAAATCAGAACATTATTTTACATTGTTTGATGTTAAAAATCATGTTTAAGAGCAGAAAGACCAATACTTATTTTGTAATGAATATATTTTTTAAATATTTCCTGAAGTAACGACCGATGGCCAGGATGCTCCAAATGTAAACTCTGCATGGAGAACACGGTGAGATCAAAACCCCGGCCTCCCTTGTCAGAACAAACGCACAGTCACGTTTACTCCATTTTTCTGTTGTTTCTGTAACTGTAAATGACTTTAAAAGCGATAAAACTGAATACATATTCTATTATTTTAGAGCGCCCTGACCTCTATCCAGACTCTTACTTGTACAGCATCTGATAGACAGCAATTTGCACGGGCCGAGCTCTGAAGAGGAGTAGCGGGGCCAATGTGTTCAGCAAAGTCTGGAGCTGTTCCGGCAAGTGTGTTCTCTGGCCAGCGACCAGCCTTGCAGGGAGCTTGTGACTCAGAAGCTGATCCTTTGGGATATATGTTAACGTCTCACACATGGGCTTTAGCACTGCATTCTGAAAGGACGTTTCAGACGTATCTCTGCTTTCTCCTGATGACAAAAAGAAAAACACACATGCACATCCCAAAACAAAACGGGAAGCACAGCTTGACTGCTTCACAGATGATCAATGTTACTGAAGAAAATGCACCTGGAAAACCAGAGCCCTGGCCGGTGTCGCTCAGTGGGTGGGCTGTGTCCCAGGTACCAAGAGGTCACTGGTTAGATTCCCAGTCAGGGCACATGCCCGGTTGTGGGTTCGATCCCCAAGAGTCAGGAGGCAGCTAATCAGTATTTCTCTCTCATCAATGTTTCTATATCTCTCTTTAAAATCAATTAAGAAAACTATATTAAAACTTAACATTAAGCCCTAACTGGTTTGGCTCACTGGATAGAGCATCGGCCTGGGGACTGAAGGGTCCCAGGTTCGATTCCTGTCAAGGGCATGTACCTTGGTTGTGGGTACATCGCTAGTAGGGGGTGTGCAGGAGGCAGCTGATCGATGTTTCTCTCTCATCGATGTTTCTAACTCTCTATTCCTCTCCCTTCCTCTCTGTAAAAAAATCAATAAAATATATTAAACAAACAAACAAACAAAAAACTTAACATTAAACCAACTGTAACTCTAGAAACGTGAACGGAATGTGTATAACATTCAGTGATCTCAACTGTTCGGCGACTTCTATTCTCGTTAAGACAGGTCTGAGCGATAAATCTGTGTGTATCTGACTCCTATGCTTTCACTCTGCAGTGGCCTCTGAAGCCACTTCCATTCTCATCCTGACTGAGCACATGACCTCCGAGAGGCCCCGACTCTCCGGCTCTCGTCTCCTCTTCTGCTGGACTCTGCGACTGAACACCCAGAGATGCGGGTGTGGATTTTTTGACAAGTCGTTCTTAATGAATCTCATGATTACGCCCCTTTTTACTTGCCTGTAACTGTCACCAAGAGAGGTAAAAGCAAGTTGTGGATGCCTTGGGAAAAGAATTCTTTCCATTCACTGACTAGGTTTGCAGGAAGATGGCCAGCAGGGTCCCGCATTGTGGAATCGAAGAAGGCACTGAGCTCACAGGCCAGAGCGCAGCTGACACAGGCCAGCAGCTGCACCAGCGGCACAGAGCGCAGCGCGTAGTTCTCGCGCGTGGTCTGGGAAACAGAAATGAAGTCGGTAAGCAGACCTCTACCGGAACACCCAAAAACAAGGCCATGCAGCCAAGGCCCTTTCAGTTCTCAGGGAGCATTTCTAGAGTTCACATCAAAATAATTTTTTCAAAATTAAATACTAGAAATTAGAATCAACCCATTTATTCTGAAATGTTCTTTTTTATTTCTAAAACTACAAAATAAAGTAGCATCAATGACCATTTAGCAAATGGAACACATTAAAGACACATTTATAATATTCTCAGGAGCCCTGCTAATTGGGCATTTTTAAATTATGTTAAAATAAGGACACCGAGGCTCAACTAGGTCACGTTTAAACCCCCAGGCCAACCGCAGGCGAGGCAGAGACTCCGACCAGGTCCATCCTGACCCCCTGCACGCTGGCGCCCACGAATGACGGCGCACCAGGCCGCTCTGGGTCGCAGAAAGACGCCGATCCCCCTGGGTCAACTGACCTCTGAGGCATCAGTTACTCTGGCAATACTGACAGTGTGTTTGAAGAATAATTTAATTAGAACCAAAAGTCCAAAAATCTTGTCATGGAAAGCTAAAACCAGAAAGGGCTGTGCAGCAGATACTACATTAACATGAGTGAACGGGGAGACCAGCTCAATAGCGGTTGGGAGAGGGTCACGGGAGGATAAGGAACCTGTCCTCGTACTGTCCCGTGAAATGGGAGGCGGCGAGGAGTTCGTCCCCAAAGGCGCTGGTCACCATCATTACGTAAACGACACGCCTGGGAGGCCGTGCTGCGCTGTAGATCGGCACGAAGACCCGGCAGAGGCACGAGACACCCGTGCGCTTACCTCCAGCCAGGCCAGCATGGAGCACAAGATGAAGTCCCACTCCCTCTCGGCCAGAGGGGAGGAGCAGCACCTCAGGAACAGGGAGAGGAACCGCACGATCTCCACGTTCACTCCCAGGACCTCTGGGCTCACTCCTGACAGGTCACTGTGACGAGGACAAAAGCAGAGCAGAACACAAAGCATTAAAGAACCTTACAGACGACATTCCCTTTCACCTCACACACGATGGAAGAGCGACTGAAATGTCCACCACCTATCACTCTGCACAGTTGTGACTATAAAACACACATCCTGGGTCCAGATTGTACATACGGAGGAAAACAGTATAAAGAATCACCCACCAACTGAAAAGAAAAATATCCTCATGGTCTTTCTTCCAGCACATTAGAATGTTCAGTATACCATGTAATAGCTCTCCATCATCTATGCTTCTGGTTTGCAGACAAGAATTTAAAATGGCAAGATGTCCAAAACCTCCTAAAGGGAAATTCAAAATGAATATTAACAAAATGTAAGTGATGTTGCTACTATCATAAAGACTACTTTGAGTTGGATCAAAACTTTCTTGGACAGAGAGGGTGTTAGAGGCACCAACCCCTGTGCAGTTGAAAATCTGCATGTAACTTTTGACTCCCCCCCAACTTACTCTGCCCCCCCACCCCATGGACCCTAAGTCCTTGGGTGCTCAGGCCCCTGTATAAACCCATCGGGAACACGCACTGCTGGCCTCTGCACCCAGGTTCCCACTACAGGTCGCAAACGCCCAGGCCACGCAGGGAGCTGCATGCTTAGTGAAAAAAGCGTGTACGAGGGGACCGGCTGCTCCAACCCTGCATTTCAAGGGTCAACTGTGAATGCATCTCCTCTTCCTTCAAAGGCAGAGCTTTTTTTTTTTTAATCTTCCTGGCAAAATAGAAGAGACTTAAGGTACAAAGTGAACAACAGCAGGTTTACAGTTGTTCGTATGGAAAATAACAATGAATAAAACAACACAAGAGTAAACTCTGTTTAGCGTACTCACAACTGGAAACCTACTTCTGCACAGCCCTGTATGACCGCCCTGTATAAACAGAAATAACTGATTTTCTAAGAACTAGAAGTCTTTGTCAGCTAATGCTGTCTCATCCGTTTGGCGGAAAGAACAAAACTGGTTGTCAAATATCAACACATCTGTCCTCCTCCGCTGTTCCCGTCAGGCCTCTGCAGGCCGAGCCCCTTCTGTCCGGGACAGCGCCGCAGTCCCTGCCCCTCCTCCTCTCTGCCGTCCCGTGCAGCCCGTCCTCGGTACAGCCCGTCCTCCTCGGTACACCCGCGCTGGGGAAATCACCTGCTCCCATTAGGAACTCCTCTCTACGGGTCGGGTCAACTGCTTCCCCCTCCAGATCTGCGAATCCCAACCCCACAGTGAACCCCACGTGCACACAGCAGGGAAGCCCAATGCCACAAAGTTCTCTCTGGCATCAGCTGCTCCAGGTGCCATTAGGGCAATTCCTCTAGTGCAGTGGTTCTCAACCTTGGCTGCACATTAGAATCACCTGGGAATCTTTTTAAAATCCTGATTTCTGGGCCTCATCCTCCAGAAATTCTGTTTCTTTGTTATGGGGTGGGCCACAACATTAGTAACAAAGAAACAGAATTTCCGGAGGATGAGGCCCAGAAATCAGGATTTTAAAAAGATTCCCAGGTGATTCTAATGTGCAGGAAGGTTGAGAACCACTGCTCTAGTGTTTGTTGATAGGCACCTCTTCCGTTATTTCACTCGTTCACTGCCCTCCGGGAAATCTACAATGTAGTTGCCACTCGTTACACGGCCCGGCCTGGAGGGGCCTGAGACCTGTTGGTCAGGCACACAGGAGGTGCCCCTCCACACCCACCCACACGGTGCCTACGAGGCTGACATCCTCTGACGTGTGTTGAGGTCCCGCCCTCTTGCCTTTCCTCACCTGCTCAGTGGGAATTTCCACCAATGATTTTGTCTCAACTTTCTACCCCTTCTCCTCCCACGTGTATTTTTCCCTGTGACCTTGTATTCCTCTCCAGCTCCCACCTTCTTCCTACCACCCTTTCGCCAAACACCTAGAACAGACTGTCCGCCCACCTTCTCAGCACAAGTTACTCCAACGCCAATGCCAGCGGACACTTCAGGCCCCAGTTTTATGCGACCTTCTGTGGCTTTAACACAGGTGATGGGTGCTTCCTAAAAGTCCTCCGTTGCTTCTCTTTATCTTCATCCCTTAGTCTCAAGACTCCCTCCACGCACACCCCCTTTACTCTGTCTGAACAGGCTTCCTCTCCTTGATGGATCTGAGGCCACCTGCACGGCGTGGACTCCCACAGCAGCATCTCTACCCAGTTGACAGCCTGCTGCTCCCTGAAATCTCCATGAATCCTCATTCCACAGGCACCTTCATCTCACATGCTCAGAACATAGCACTGGCTCCCTGTACACTCCGCCCCATCCTAACCCTCGGGTGTCCTATGGGGTTTCCCACAAGGGCTACTGGTGCTTCCGCCTCCCCCGTAGGCAGCCCTTCAATTCTGTGTCCTAAATCTCTTTCATGTCCACATCCTCTTCCACCTCTGCTTGACTGAAGCTCTGTGTCTCTCATTAAGACTATCCTAGCAGTTCCCATCTCGTCTCTTCCCCCAACCTCCCCTCTCACGCCCACCCTTCCCACAGCTGTCAATATGCTTTCTAAGGGAATGTGCTCTCTCCTCCCAGATGTGGGCCAACAGCTCCTGCAGCTTCAAGTCCAAGCTCCACCCACACACCAGGCTCAGGACCTGCTCCTTCCCCTGCACGGAACCCACCGTCCTGTGCACCCCAACCTTCCACCTGACACGCCAGCCAAACTCAACTACCCGCCCTCGTCCTGTTCCTGTGGACCTGGAGAGCCCTTCCCACACTGGGGCCATATAGCGACGACCCTTCCACACTCAGGTGGTGATTCCTCTGTGAGGTCACCACTGGCACTCAGAGTGGAAAACGCCTTTTCTGCCACTTCCACACAAGGATTCTGCCGTTTCACATGGTATAATTTTATGTCTATCTTCTCAACACATAGCCAGTGTTCAACAGGGTTTATTAAGTTAATAAACAGATGGCAAAGTGTCCAAAGTAGTTTAAAACCTTTCTCTATTTCCCCAAAACCATTAAAAAGTCTCCTTTTGCCCTGACTGATGTGGCTCAGTGGATAGAGCGTCGGCCTGCGGACCAAAGGGTCCCGGGTTCGATTCCGGTCAGGGGCACGTACCGCGGTTGCAGGCTCCTCCCCGACCCGGGCTCTGGTCGGGGCGTGTGCAGGAGGCAACCAATGGATGTGTCACTCTCACATCGATGTTTCTCTCTGTCTCTCCCTCTCTCTCTCCCACTCTCCCTAAAAATCAATGAAAAAATACCCTTTAAGAAAATAAAAAATAAAAAAAAAAATTTTAAAAAAGTCTCCTTTTATAGATTCATCAGGACTTTTAAGCACCCTTTAAGAAAATAAAAAATAAAAAAAAAATTTTTAAAAAGTCTCCTTTTATAGATTCATCAGGACTTTTAAGAGCTGCCCAGACAGTGTTGCTCAATGGTTGGGCCTTCATCTATGAACCAGGAGATTGTGGTTCAATTCCCAGTCAGGTCACAGGCCCGGGTTGTGGGCTCAATCCCTGGTGCTGGAGGCAGTCAATCAATGACTCTCTCATCATTGATGTTTCTCTCTCTCTCTCTCTCTCTCTCTCTCTCTCTCTCCCCCTCTCCGTTTCTCTCTGAAATCAATAAACACATATTTTGAAAAAAGGAACTTAAAAAAAATAAAAGACGACAAAAGCTATTCCCTCTTTTGCCTTCATGTGCTCACTCCCCGGCTGACTCGGAGACAAGGCGCAGCTTGAAGAGCTACAGGCAACCAGAGGGTCTGTGGTTGTAGGTCTTCCCTGGAGACCGTAGCTTTCTGTCCTACACACTGTAACAGACTCTCTCCAAAGACACTGACCCTACTGCCCATCAACTTGTTAGGTAGCAAAAGAATAAACTAGGAATAAATCAGCTAGAATTTATCTCTGCTAGATTTGGGTTCAGATATGAAGAGACACTTATTTCAACTCAAGCAATAATTAAAACAACAGAATATGTACTATCAGGAAACTAACCATTCGTACTGCAAAGGTCTTCCTTGGCCCAGGCCAGAAGGGCAGGCACACACTGAGCAATGAATTCTTTCTTGTCGTCTTCGGGCAGAAACGGACAGAGGCTTTGGATGGTGTGCATCTTGCCTTCTGTTAGGGGGAAAAACCTGTTTACAGAAAAGGTGTGAATTATATTTGCCCTAATATGAGCTATTTCAGAAATGCCTGGCTCAGACTATTCAAATGCGCTAGTAATTCTACTGTATAAAATAACTGCATTAAAAGAAGGAAATTCCGGAGAGAGACCGGCAATTGCTGATTCTGGGTGATGAGAATGCACACACTGCAACGTGTTGCTTCTCTCTCCTTTAATGTGTTTCTAATTTTTAGAACGAGCATGCTCCCCTCCCCCCATGTGTGGCTGCTCTGAGCTGCACACGGTGCATGGGTAAGCTGTCTGTGAGAGCCCACTGAGTCCATTCACACAGCACCGCATAGGTGCGCAGAGCTGGGCTCATTTAGATAATGAGGTCACACTAAACATACTATTTTCTTATTTGCCACTTTCATACTTGAATACAAAGTATATAAGTTGTTATCTGTCACTTATATACTCTGTAGATTTTTCTATCAGAACACAGAGGTACAAATTGTTCTATTTTAAAACAACACAACTTTAAAAATTAGAAACAAAAATATTCCATGCTATGGATGTATCACAATCTAACTACTTCTCTGTCAGTGGACACTTAGGTTTTACTCCCCACACTTTTGCTCTCATTTAAATAACGCTGCAGCAGATGTTCTGAGTACACGTGCACACACCTGTTCTGGCAAGATTCCTGGAAATGGGATTAGATCAAAGGATCTGACTGTATTGTACTCTGGTCATTTCAAATTGCTTCCCAACAAACACACACACACGTAATCCATTATACTTTCACCAGAAATGCACACAGGAGTGTTTTGCTGTGCACTCAATGAATCTTTTAAATTCCTGGCAATACGGTCGATAAAATATGCTTCTTTTAATCTGTACTTCCATCATTACTAACAAGGAAAATCCTTTATGCTTTACATTTCACCTGTGAATTACCTGCTCAAGTCCTTGACATATTTTTCAATTTGGATTATTTTACTAATTAATAGAAACTATTACATAATATGGGCATTAATTCTTTATTAATTTGCAAATGTTTTCTCCCATTTTGTCACTTGGCCTTTAATTTTGCCGTATTTTTGTCATACAGAAGTTTTGTTCTTAAAAAGTATTTAATTCTGGAGTGTGAATACAGGGTATATGCAATGCGACCAAACTATGCACTTAAGAATGCATGTCAGTACTAATTAGTTCTAATAGTTTGTTAGTTAATTCCCTACACTTTTATAATCAGAAAAAAATTTAAATTATACTGGATAAAACAGCCAATATCAAAAGATCATAAACTGCATTCACTTACATCACAGTCCTAAGTGATGCAGTTAGAGAGGGAGGACAGAGGACTGGTGGAGGGATGAGGAGGTGGGATGCAGGGAGGTGGTCGTGGCTATGAAAGGTCACACAAGGGTTCTTATGATCAAAACTGTCCATATCTCCTCTTGAGACTTTGGTGGCTGGTGGGCAGATCGCATCCAGGCCATTTTCTTAGTTGTGAAATTGCACTAAAGTTACGCAAAATGGTGCCAATGGGGGAAACTGAACTATGGAACCTCTTTGTATTAGTTCTTATAATTTGCATGTGAATCTTTAATTATCTCAAAATAATAATCTATCATTAAATCAAAGTACTAAGTTTTAACAATTTTAAATAAGATTTAAAACACTGACATTCGGTTCACAATTCTGCCGTGGCAGAACATACACATCACCCTTGACTACTTCTCGGAAGTCAGTCAATTCCAAGCCCTTGGAGAGCCTCAGCTGAGTGCTTCCTGGGTGCCCGGCCTCTTTCTCTAGCAGATCGAGCTACACCTCTCGTATCTCCAACCACAGCTTAGCTCTTTGTCTTAGGAACGTACTTACTGCATTTCTAGAATATGCTTCCATAGGGTGACCCCTATGCAGAGAAGAGTAAGGAAATTTTCATAGAGCAAATGATGTAATGGAAAAGGATGCAAGAGACAGAAAAAGGAAAGACATCTAAGAGAGATTTTTGGGGAAAGAGAACAAGTTTATGAAATGCTACTTGTGTAAAACAAGTATGAAATTCCACAACAGTGTTATAAAGTTAAAATTGCTTATTATAAAAAAGAGTGTTCCAAACCTAAAACAACTGAAATTGTTTTGTCTTTAATGCTCATTTCCTTTAACTTAATTTCTTCATCCCCTGGACCATGTTTTCCCGATTCCTCAGACACTACTAGTTGGAGGGAGCCGAGGTGGTCAAACGACACATTACAAAGTAAAACATTTAAGTGAGTCTACCCTTCTTTCCTCCTGTAATGCTGCTTTACGTCATCAGGTGACACACTTCCGGAAAGGACCAATTTAGCAATAATAAGAGACCACAGGGTGCCATGTTCCATGGATCTAAAAAAGGAGGAAATAAAACCTATTTAGAAAGTGTACGTAAGATTTTTAAACACTGTTGCAGAATTAAATAAATCCTGGATTTCTGTTACAGAATGAAATCCCCTCACGAGGGCGTCAACTCCACAGGATTCCTGCACCTGAACAACTGCCGTGACTGGAGGGATTGGGAGCTGAGGCTCGTGACAGAACTTCCCAGCACAGGGCAGCCCTCAGCCCCTGTGTCCCCACAGGGACGACCTCACACAGCAGCCTGCACCGGGGGAAGGGCACATCCCGGGGACGCGGAGGCTGCGGACTGAGGGGCTGCGGAGGCGAGTGCCGGGGCAGTGCGTGCAGTGGGGCGGTAGAGGAAGCCCTGTCCAGCATCGACCCAGCAATTTCAACCACTAGACCTCTGACGGCCGCGACCTCTGCGACGACTGGTTTCCACCCGACTCCTCACCCCGGGGGAGGGTTTATGATTCTAACATCAAGAGGCAACTGCAAGAACACGCAGCACACAGGCACTCGGAATGCCCCGCAGGGAGAACCGGGCAGAGGCAAGCTGAAGCCACGCCCACAGGCTGTTCCTCCATCACCTGCCCCTTGAACATGTTTATACAATAAATACACCAGCAAAGTTCAAATATCTCCCCATAAAAATAAACAGTACCTAGTATCCGTAAGTTTTTATCATTAAAAATTTGGATTAATTTAGATCAACCTCTGACTGAAAATTAGTATGAAGAGGGCTTAATTTTTTAGAAAGCCATAAAGTAGTAAAATGATCATTTAAAAAATGGAACTAGAAAGTGATTTTTACCTGTTAAACAGCAGGTGCAAAAGGCCAGACGTATTACCAAGTCCACATAAGTTATCGTATGTGATATCCATTTTTTCCAGCATTTCACAGAATCCGGTGAGGAGGGCAGGCGGGCTGTCCAGCTCCTCACACCACTGCAGCGCGTAGAGCAGCTCTGCGGCTGAGAAGGGGTGCACGTCACAGGTGCGCCCTGCCCACCACCTCCCGTCCTGTCACTCCCCGGCCCCATTTCCTAACACTAGTCTATGTCCGCTCGTCTCAGAAGACCTGTGAACTGATTCAAATCTGCTCTGAGGTTTTCAAGATGATGAAAACTGAGAACGTGTGTTTGATACAACGTACCACTCCTCTCCCAAATCTTACTTCATCCCATGTGGACAGTTAGAAATGTGACAGAAACCTTTGTTTCCAGATAAACAACTAAGGGATCCACGGCCCAAGGGAGACATTCCGGCCAGTGTGTTAAGAACGGGCAGCAGGATGCAGCACGGGGCGGGGCTTCGGCGACTGATGGGGCTGTCTTCCAATGGGCTGTCCACAAAGTTATCAACTAGGAAACTACAACCTCCCTCACGGGACTGTTGAGAGAGTATCTTTCACAAAACCTGGCATGTTGTAGATTTTTAATATACATTTAGTCACAACTCTCTTTTATAAATCCATGTATGATTTGGATTTTGAAGTCAGAAGGCTAGAGACCTGGCTAAAAATCTAATCCTCTCCTTTTCAAGCTAAGTAATTCTAAGCAAATGAAGATAAGAAAAACAGCCCGGCCGGCATGGCTCAGTGGTTGAGCGTCAACCTATGAATCAGGAAGTCCCAGTTCTATTTCTGGTCAGGGCACATGCCCCGGCTGTGGGCTCAACCCCCAGTAGGGGGCATGCAGGAGTCAGCCAATCAATGATTCTCTCTCATCATTGATGTTTCTCTCTCTCTCTCCCCCCCTTCCTTTCTAAAATCAATAAAAATGTATTTTTAAAAATTAGGAAAAAAAGATAAGAAAAGCAGTCTCATCTAACTGATAGGATTGATGAGAAGATTGAATACATGATGTTGTCTGTCTGGAATTAGTGACACAGTTAACAAAAATAAGTGATCACAAAAATGATGCTCTACTTTCCAGTTCTGCTCTGAGCACTGTCCCGTGTGCTCATCTCCTTGCCCTTCATGACACGTGGAGCTGGCCAGTCAGTGCTCTGCTGCCTCCTCAGGCACAGCCTCCGCCCCACGAGGTCCCGGCTGAGGGCTTGCCCACGAGCCGACACAGGAACTGGAAAGGCCCTCCACTGCCAGCGCATGGACCTCCACGTCCAGGTCCCAGGACCTGCGATTCCACACCCTGGGAGCCCACTGCCAGGAAAAGGACTTCATCCCGACGGAGAAGAGGGACAGTGTCCACACCTCACGTCAGAGTCAGGGCCCTCGTGAGCCACCAGCCTCGCTAGCACGTTCTCACGATGCAGGACGCAGGGTCCGCGGATGCTCTGTCCTGCTGGCTTGAAGTGTGCTGACACCAAATTCCACTCAACACCCGACGCAGTGAGAGCCACGATTTCACTGTTTCCACCCGACTTGAAACTTAACATTCATCACTTAACTGCCCTCACATTTCTCATTACTAAGAGTTAATTAGGAGCTGAAGATTCTTGATTCTTTAAAGATTTAAGTTGCAGTATAATCTAAAGTATTTCAAAATTCGTATTTATGCTCACATATACTTACTTATTTTCTCAAGCTCATTATTTTCTAGGACTATTTCCTTTTTCAGTGCAACTAATATCATTTTGCTCAATAATGCCGAAGTACACAAATGGCTAGGAAGTTTCTTTGTATCTTGTTCTTTAAAATCTGCTTTGAAACACTCATAATTCAAGCTCAGTCGTCCTTCTAAAAGAGGTCTATGCAACCACTGTAAAAATACAAATTATATACAAAGTCATTACATATTCTATTTACCACCAAGTATACAACTAAGACAGGGAACAAAAATACAGTTATCAGAATATTCAAATTGTCATTAAAATAACTTCAAAAATGAAGTTATTAGCACCACCACAGAAGCCTAAGCTTTGGTTTCTGCTACAGGAGCCTCTCATATGCATGTTTCTGCAGACCCTACGGACATCACATACGATACAGAGCATTCAGAGGCATAAGAGCAAAGTGAGCTACTCATCTCACTTACTTGCTTTTCTTCGCCAGAAAATACATTTAACCTCGCATGAAAGCCAAACCTCAGAACGAGAAATGCTCTCCAGCCTCAAACATACCTGCTTGGGCAGAGACTGTCTCATCTTCTCCCACTCCCTGTGGTCTGGCATCACACTCCCAATGTAGACGCCCAGGAGGGAAGGATCTTCACTCTCCAAGAGCTTGTTCAGCAAGTCGTCAACAGCAGACAAGAGTCCCTGGAGGCTGGAAATCACGCAGAGAACTCAGCTGCGCAGTGATGCTGACTGACCTGAGCACCTGGCACGTGGTGAATGCCCACGGCAGGAACAGCTTACCTGAACTCAACGACCAGCAAAGCACATGCAGGTGGCCTGTCCACGCCCCTCCTCCCAACACACACAGGCCACCTGGGGACGCAGCCCCACATCTATGACTTTGAATTGAGCGATACTTGCACCTCCGCATGCAGGGGACCTGCCCTACTTCAGATCCGACCTTTCTGAAACACAGCTCCCTTGTTCCACAAAAAGAACATGGTGACCAGACAAATATCTGCCTCAATCCCAAGGCCTCTGGGTGCACCTGCTTCGTTTCCACTTTTCTAAGTGGGTTTAGGTTGAGCTGTGAAATACCCTGCAATGCAAACGCCTTGAAACAGTGGCTGCCAGAGCAGCCAGGTCACCAGGCGAGAACCATCAGTGACCAGCCAGGAGAGGCCGTGGTCACACCCGCCCAGAGGACAGCACCAGCACCAGCACCCGCCCCGGCAGCAGCCAGGAGTGGGCGGGTCTGTCACAACAGTCACTCTTCCATGAGCTTAAACGATGACCCACATGGGAAATCCTCTCAGGAGTCCTATCGATTTCTTACGTAACAAGTCATTTTTCACAGGCACCCACACTAGTTATGGAGCCTGAGGTCAGGACAGTGATCACGTAATAAGAGATGCTGTGCAAATGAGCACAGACATGGTCACCTCGTAAGGTCCAGAGACGGAGACTGCGCCTGGGTCTTCAGCCACCGCGCCGACGCGCGCAGGAAGGCACTCTGCTGACCTGGACGGCCGGGGTGCTGGACCAATAAATTCACTCCAGAGAGCCAAGTGTTTTTCAGTTTACAGATAAGGAAGTCTAAAATCAAAATGTCAACAGGAATTTGTAATCCCACTGGAGTAACTATGATCATTACAAAACATCTGAAAGAACTCACTGCAGATCTCAGAATTCTAAGGTGCCATTTAAAAAAGAAAACAAAATGCCCTAACCGGTTTGGGTCAGTGGATAGAGCGTCCGCCTGCGGACTGAAGGGTCCCAGGTTCGATTCTGGTCAAGGGCATGTACCTTGGTTGCAGGCACATTCCCAGTAGGGAGTGTTCAGGAGGCAGCTGATCGATGTTTCTCTCTCATCGATGTTTCTAACTCTCTATCCCTCTCCTTTCCTCTCTGTAAAAAAATCAATAAAATATATTTTAAAAAATAAAAAGAAGAAAAAAAGAAAAAGAAAAAAGAAAACAAAAATTACTACTCAATGTCAAACAAAATGTGTCATAACTATGCAATAATAAAGCTAGCTCGCTCATGCCATGTAAGGTAAAAAATGTACGATTTTTAAAGTTAGCTTTTTTCTGTTCTGAAATTCTTTACAAGAAAGGTGTCCTTTAGGAGATGTGAAAAATAGTATACCTTTTCCAAATAGAGAAGTTAGCACTGAAGAAGGGTTGGAGAGGAGGGCTCCCTATCAATAGTATTTTTTAATATTCCTTTTATAAATAAGTCTAAATTAACACAAGGCAGAATATAGTCCTTAAAAAGACAATCTAAATTTCATTTTGACATACATCAAGATTGAAAGTTTCTATTAACATTGTGGATGGATCACGAGAATTCTCGTGTTTTCATATTACACAGTGTTTCACAAAGTATCATACTTTAAAAAGATATTTGCTTGTAAGAACATGTAATAACTTCAAAATGCAATGGGTATTTAATTTTAAAGCGTGCCTTTAACATTTATGTAAAACGTTTTTTGTAGTTGTTCAATAGAAACTTATCTGGCCACTGGGTAAAGCTAGCGATAAAACTACTGGTCCGCAATGTGTTAAGAGAAGGAAAGAGATGTTAATAAATGTGGGAACTGAGGCATGAAGAAATTAAGCAAACTGCCAGAGCTCTGAGTAAAGGGCTAACATTCTAGCCAGGGCCCCTTGCAAAAGGACTTCCTTGATATCACGTAAGAACTTTAGACATCGTGTCTCTATACATCTTTAACGTGGTTTCAAAGCTGAAAGTGTTTAAGATTTGCAGTCCTTTACTCAAAAGAGCCTGAACTGTCACACACATTATGACTCAGTTAACGAAGCCTGGCACTGACCCTGCGAAGGGCAGGGCCAGGGCTTCCAGCAGGACCTGTGAGCAGTGGGCTGTTACCTGGCAGGCGCCCGTGTGCTCTGCTCTGAGCACACAACTGAAAGAGAGTGAGCAGTAAGTCTTCCGAGGACGGCACCAGCAAGCACCCTGTCGCTGAGCTGAAATAGTCATAGGCCACATCACAGGTAAAAGACACCGACGAGTTAATATTTTCAGCTTCTGACAATTTCTTTATGTTGGATAAGGTTTCATGAAGTTTAACAATAATTCTTTCAACATATACCTCTCCAATCAAGTAATCTAGAGAAAAATAATCACAAACAATTAAAATATTAGCAGCATAATTTTGAATAACTTCCACTTGAGTCTTTCTATGTGTTAAAAAAAAGAATAAGGTACTAGTGTATTAGACAAAAGGAAATCATATCAGCCAGTCAATCTGTTCTCACATAGAAAAGCCCTCATGTAAAAAAGCAGCTCTAGCCCGGCCGGGTTGCTCAGTGGTTGAGCGTCAACCTATGAGCCAGGAGGTCACGGTTCGATTCCTGGTCAGGGCACATACCCAGGTTGTAGGCTCGATCTCCAGTGTGGGGCGTACAGGAGGCAGCCGATCAATAATTCTCGCTCATTATTGATGTCTCTATATCTCTCCCTCTCCCTTCCTCTCTGAAATCAATAAAAATACACTTTAAAAAAAAGCATCTTTACATTAAATTTAAAAACAATGCTCTACAAAATTAGAACAAAGAACTTTGCTAAATTCAAAACCCTTTAGAAATAATAAACTAAAGATATTAAGTGTCATTCAAGTCATGCTACAAAGATTAGCAAACATTTAGGGTACTTACAAAATTAAGATATTTTAATGAAGTATGTCTTGTTATTCTCAACCAGTAATATGCAAACTTAGGAGCATGAAACCCAAGTGACAGTATTATTCCTACTGAAAGACAAAAGCCGTCGTTTTGCCTACCATTGTTAACATGTTGGGACAACACCAAGCTTAAGAGAGCCCATCGTTCTGAGAAGTAAGGTTCAGAAGTCACTGTAGATCCCAAGTCCTTGTTGCAAAGATGATCTGCCAAGGTTACCAACTTCTCTCCAAGGATATCTCCTTTCAGCCAAGAAATTACTAAAGCATGTTTATCTGAACTAGAACATGCCTAAAATCACAATTAGAGCAATGATTAGAGATAAGATCAAAACGTTTATCTGCCTAACAGAGCACTGTACCAGTCCATATGCCTCCTTTTGTCACGTGGCCGGCACCACGCCCCTCCTCCTCCTCGGGTCCAAGGCTGGGTCTCCTGCTCCCACTCGGCCTTGCTCACTGCACTCCACGCGTTCCTCACCCATCTCCCCACCAGGAGTACCCCCTCTTCCCACTCATCACCATCCCGCCTGCCGTATGAACCCCCATCCTCTCCAGCCCATGCTCATCACTAACTGTCTCAGACTGTCTACGGCACTTACTGGACTGCATTATTATTTACACTGTTTCATCTGCGTGTGTCTTGTTTCCAATGGGACTGTCAGTTCCTTGAGAGCAGAGACTGTCTTAAACTTCTTTGACACCTATCAACACTGCAGACATGCTCAACAACAGAGGGCTCAACTTGGAGGACACTTTTTTTTAAATGCTCTACAGGTATTCAATTTTGTTCATTAATTTTGCTAAATTAAAGAACAATTAATATGTAATAATGGTAAATTACTTCAATATGAGTTATGGGACTTAATATTTCCACAAATTCTTTGAAATAGTTACCAGGGCCAGATATCTGACAGCATCTGGTTTATTTTCATGGGGTGGGGAAGCAAGGAAAAAAGGTGTAAGTCCACCCCCATGAGCATGCTGGTCCATGTTCCCAGAGCTTCTTTTGCTTTAAGGGCTGAGAAGAAAGGAATTTGCAACTTGGTTCATTTCAAAGCAATCTATGGAGAAAAAAAAATCCAAGTGTGGATTGGGTAGTGCCTGAAAAACTTTATCCTTTTACTTAAAAAATTGTAGGTAAAGGGGGGACAATCTGTGATACTCTCAATAAAGATGAAAAAAAATTGCAGATAACCAGAGCTTTTATTTTAGCCCAAGTTTTACCACTATTCTGGCTTTATGACTTTGGGCAAATCTCTTTTTTTTAAATCCTCACCTGAGTATATGTTTTCATTGATGTTTAGAGAGAGAGGAAGGAAAGGGTGGTGGTGGGAAAGGAGGGGAGGGAGGGAGAGAGAGAGAGAGAGAGAGAGAGAGAGAGAGACAGATCAAGTGTCTCCCATACAGGCCTGGACCAGGGAACGAACTAGCAACTTATGTGTCCTGATGGGAAATCAAACCCGTAACCTTTTGGGATAGGATGACATTCCAACCAACTGAACTACCACCGGACTAGTGCTTTAGACAAAACTCTCTCTCTCTTTTTAATATTTGTTATTGATTTCAGGGAGGACGGAAAAGGGAGAGATAGATAGAAACATCAATGATGAGAAAGAATCACTGATTGGCTGCCTTCTGCACACCCCCTACTGGGGATCGAGTCCGAAACCCGGGCATGTGCCCTTGACCGGAATCAAACCCAGGACCCTTCAGTCCACAGGTCAATGCTCTATGCACGAAGCCAAACCAGCTAGGGCTGGACAAATCTCTTAAATCAACCTGGACCTATTTCCTAATTTGAAAAATGAAGATTAAACTAGAAAATATCTAAGGTCTCTTTCTAGATACAAAATTCAGGCACTTTTTAAAGAGGGTGACTTTAGGACTCTGCTCAAAGTATGAGGTTGCATAAAAAACAAGGGAAACTAGAGTTTAGACGGCTACAAAAATAGGCTTTCCTAATACAGTTTACCAAATAAACCAATCTATTTTACAGAATCCTCCAGAATCCAGAAAATAATCTTCTGAATAAAATGTGTCTCGGTTAGCAAGACGTGAAGTTCAATGTCTCACTGTTCTAACGCAGCTACAGAGAGAATGAGACCAGCTATCAGGAGACAGGAAGCTGTCTGCTAGCACGTGCGGGAGGCAGGCAAGCCCTGCCCAGGAGGACGGCCTTCCAGCACCTGTGCCTGGACTGCACGCAGGCCCTTTCCCCATCGGCCTGAGTGCACGCTCTCTCATCAGCGTCTCGGCCGCCCTCACTCTGACCCTAGACCTGTCAAGCAGCTCTCGTCAGGGTGGCTCTCCACGCAGCCCGCCTATGGGGAGAAGGCACTGGGTAAGCTAATGCAGAGATGTGCCAGGTACGTTACATTTCTCACTGAAAAACGGTAACCTTCTGTTTTTCTTTTGTGAAAATAAACTATTGGGGGGAAGGGGAAGTCCCTGAGTAATTGGCAGAGCTTCCGTTTTGCAAGATGAAAAAGCCCTGAAAAATGGCTGCACAATAATGTGAGTACACGTAACACTACTGCACGGCACACTGAGACACAGTTCAGGTGGTAAATTTTACTATGTTATAACATAACTTCATTTTGTTTTTAGTTATTTTTTATTGATGAGAGAGAGAGAGAGAGAGAGAGAGAGAAACATCGATTTATTTATGCATTCATTGGCTGATTCATGTATGTGCCCTGACCAGGAATCAAACCTTCAAACCTGGTCTATTACAGTGGTTCCCAAACTTATTTGGCCTACCGCCCCCTTTCCAGAAAAAATATTACTCAGCCCCTGGAAATTAATTTTTTTTAAATTTTAATAATTTTTTTATTTTAATAGCAGTTACTCATCGCCCCCAAATGCACCTGTGGCCATCACCGCCCCCCTGGATCGCTGCACCGCCTACCAGGGGGCGGTAGCGCCCACTTTGGGAATCACTGGTCTATTAGGAAAGATCTAACTAACTGAGCTACGTGGTCAGAGCTGTACCATAATTTTAAAAGAGAAAAATGCCCTAGTCGGTTTGGCTCAGTGGATAGAGCATCAGCCTGTGGGCTGAATGGTCCCAGGTTCAATTCCGGTCAAGGGCACATGCCCCCATTTCGGGCTTGATCCCCAATGGGGGGCGTGCAGGAGGCAGCCAATCAATGATTCTCTCTCATCACTGATGTTTCTATCTCTCTCTCCCTCTCCCTTCCTATCTGAAATTAAAAAACAAATTTTTTTAAAGATGGGAAAACACTTGTAAATTAAAGAGTTATCTGTATAAAACTTAAAAAATAATCTAAAATTGTTTTAAAAAATTTAGGTAGCTAGTCATAACATTTCTAGGGGTAGAAATGTGTTGTTACATTTGTACCTTCATTAGGAAAGACTACTGAAGCTATTAATTTTCAAAATTGTTTATGTTCCTTGATTTATTTTCATTATTCTCATCACCAATTTCTTATTTAGTCCAGTGGCCATCAAAGGCTGGAAGCTGGGCCAACAAAATTCCTGATGTGTTCTAGCCAAAGCTAGAGCCACTCAGTCCATTTATATAGAAGGAAAAGTAACTAGGGCAAGAGTAGAAATTGTAGGCTTTGTTTAAAAAATAAACTTTAACTCTGCCTTTGTTACCTGCTAAGAAGAACCCCTGGATTTCCCAGAGCCTGTTCATCCATCCCCGATATTCCTAACCAGAAAAACACTACAGAAAGGCCAGCACCAACGTCCTCCCCAGTGATGGGAAGTTACAGTAACGAGGAAGTCCTCTAACAGACACCTGACCACATTCCAGGGTGTGATTGTGACTGTGGTGTTAGTTTTTCTATACCCATAAATACACAAAGAAAAAGGAAATAATCCCTGTGATACCTTTTCAATGACCTGAAGAACCGAATTCCATTTCAGATCCACCTGAAAGAAGAAAAAGACTCAGAAACAATCTCTGGGAGGAACAGTAAACACACACGTAAAGAAACATGTCATCACTGAAAAAACAAACCTGTTTTAGCTCATCCAACTTTAACGTATGGAGTGAAAGCACTCACCCTTTTACTTCCAAGCTCTTATCTGAACACCCACCCGAAGTCTCACACACTTCCCAAGTCACAGTCAATAAATGCACTGCTTGTCCTTACAAACAACCCACACACCCCCTGGCAGGACCCACTCTCCTTGTCTGTGGTCACAGTGCGGTGCAAACCACTCCTGTGAAAAGATTGACAGCAGTGATACCTCTGTTAGATCATCCAGGACGTCTTTTCTCTCCTTCTCATCCTCACAGCAACAGAGGGCACTGTACAGAATGTCCACCACGAAGCTGGCCTCCTTCCTAGTGTCTTCGTTCAGCCAACTGACCACTTTCTGGTATAGGAACTGCACTGCTGGGTTTTTCTGTATAAGTTTGGCTATTTCCAGGGGTTTGGATTTGACGATACTCGGCTTTTCATCACCTAGGAGCATCTTAAATACTTGGGTTGAAGAGAAGGAACTGAGCAGAGTGGAAAGAAACCGTAGGTGTTGCTCTGACTTCTGTTCGTTGACATAATTAATACTCATCTCTGCTAGTCTGCAGATTAAGTCTTCCAGCGGTTTCTTCCGCCGCGGAGATAAACAGTCTGAGCCGGAACGGGAGGGAGGAGGCTTAGCCACCAGTTCACAGCCCTCACTGCTCTGTCCTTCGGAAGAGACACGCTCCTTATTCTCTTTGTTACTTTCAGGCATCTCATCAGCAAATCTGACTTTACCCACTTTTTTGTTATTTGACTTCAATGAGCTGTTCGGCTTCTGAAGGACCTGCAATAGACTCGATACACCTGAGACCGACTTCACATCAGCCTCTGGCTTATCAATCTTCGAGTAACAGATCTCTGAGAGCCTCCCCCAGAAATTCAGCAGCACTTTCTCAAAGTTCTGAGCCGCTTTATCATTTTTCTCCATATCTGCTTTGGCTTCCCAAGAACTTAAAGTTTCTGCTAAATAGTCAAAGAGTTGCCCATCTTGCAATCTTGGGTCTTTGAGAACTGTGTCAATCACAGGAATCAACTGAAAAACAAGATGAAACAGAAAAGTTCTGTTTTCGGGAGAAATAAAATTTAAACAAGGTATTTGTAAGACATTATAAATGTTCATATTTAATGAATGAAAAACATGGATTTTCCCCCGAACTCTGAAAAGAGTTAACTTGAACATCATTTTCACATCATAGAAAGAGCATAATGATTTCACACTATTCCCCCTGCATTACTTCGTTTTTATGATATGATTAACCAAGATTACTGTCATTAACAGATAATATAGTTTTCTCTTCATCTTCTGAAGTTATTCAAGTTTTCTTATTTTCTAAGCCATTATGAAAGACACAGAAGACCTACAGAAATCAGAACCCTTTTTATTACATTACAAAAATAAGAGACGTTAACTATGTGAGACACCCAGTAGGATCTGGGCTTGTGTTACATCAATTAACTTCCCATCGGAAGAGCCACATTCCAACACCTGCTCGCATCACTGATTCTAAGAGCCAAGCACAACTGTCCACAAAAGGATACAAGACCCAGCCGAGCGTGGCTCAGAGGTTGAGCAGCAACCCAGGAACCAAGAGGTCACAGTTCAATTCCCGGTCAGGGCACATTGCCCAGGTTGGGCTCAATACCCAGTAAGGGGTGTGCGGGAGGAAGCCAATCAATGATTCTCTCATCATTGATGTTTCTCTCTCTCTCTCTCTCCCTCTTCCTTCCTCTCTAAAATCAATAAAAATATATATATTTTAAAAAGGATACATGTATGTAAATATTTTAGAAGTAATAAATAACTGTTGCATTATTTAAACTTAATACAAAAGATCACAAATAGCATCTTCTTGTACATCCAGCGACCAGTCCTCAGGCATGACAGTATAATACTATTCTCTAGCAGCTGTGAAACCCTTAGGAGGAAGGCTAATCAATAGAAATGGCAACAAGACGCAATGAGCTGGACTCTTCATGGTCAGTGGGAGAGGCACTGGTGGTTTTCACTCTATGATACCTGGTCATTGACGAGCATCTCCTCCATCTCCTCCTCACCTAAGCTTTGCTGCATTATAAAACGTAGGCATTCAAAAAAAGCAGCCATCACTGCTGAGCACTCTGAGAAGCTGGTTTTAATTCTCTCTGTCGACAGCCTGAAATAACAAATAACTGTGGCTTACTCTTTCAAAAAAAAGAATATAAGCAATGCAGAAACACCAAAATAAAGTCATGGAAAAGGCATCATACCAAAAGGAGATGAATTTTTACAAATAAAATTCTTAAACTGAAAACTAAGAACAAATACAGCCTGATTAGAATGTAAACCTGAAGAACTGTGAAAAAGGCCTCAAGTACCCAAGAAAAATTTCAATTTAATTCTCTGAAAACCTGAAAAGTGTTTAATGAACAGTAAAGCAATTTTGCGGAAATTTAAATAAGAAAGACAATAATATATATATATATATCTTCTACTTATCTGTGAAAATAATAGAAATCTCCTTCACTTTAAAGATCATGACTCTAGCCGGGCCAGTGTGGCTCAATGGCTGAGCTTCAACCTATGAACCAGGAGGTCACAGTTTAATTCCGGATTCGGGCACATGCCTGGGTTGCAGGCTTGATCCCCAGTGTAGGGGGCGTGCAGGAGGCAGCTGATCAATGATTCTTTCTCATCACTGATGCTTCTATCCGCTCTCTTCCTCTCTGATATCAATAGAAAATATTTTTAAAGATCAAGACTTTGAATTCCTTACCCTGCAACGAGAGAGGTGAGGAAGTTTCTGAAGAAGTCCAGCCTGGGGTCTGTGATGGACTGAGGGAGTTTGCTGATGAATGGCAGAAGATAAGGGTATATGACAGTGGCCAGACCCCGACCACCTTCGCGAACCACAGCTGAAAGTTTGGGAAAAACACTTTTTTTTGCATTTACATGAAGCCAACAGTCCTACCAAAGAAAGATGATAATAATAAAGATTATAAACACACTTTTCCCAATTAACAGAGAAGACACATAGGTCTCTAAAATAAAAATCAAGTATTCTACATAAAAAAGCTAACATCTCCCACTGCCATTAAAAACGAAAACTCTCGCCCTAACCGGTTTGGCTCAGTGGATAGAGCGTCGGTCTGTGGACTGAAGGGTCCCAGGTTCGATTCTGGTCAAGGGCATGTACCTTGGTTGCGGGCACATCCCCAGTAGGGGGTGTGAGGCAGCTGATTGATGTTTCTCTCTCATCAATGTTTCTAGGTCTCTATCCCTCTCCCTTCCTCTCTGTAAAAAATCAATAAAATATATTTTTTTAAAAATCCTAAATCACTGGGCATAAATATGATTGACTTAAAAAAAACACAAAAAAACCTGAAAACTCTGAAATTATAAGAAATTTATTACATATAGTATCATGTATCCAACATGCTTCCAGAATATTCATCAGAAATAATTACTTACAATTAAAATATTTCTATAAAAGCTGCATTCTCAAAAGAACAGCAATATTTAGTCTTAAATATAAGATTCAGATATGCTTGCTTCAATGAGCCACGTAAGAATGAGTGATACTGGCTAAACTGAAAGTAAATAAAAACTCTTTGCCATTTTATAATCAGTTTATGATTTACACAAGTTTTGGATTAAATATTTTATTTCCAAGAAGCTTTTTTCCAATAACTTTTAGATATTATAACCTAGTAAGCTCTTTCCAAGACAAGTGTTCCAGGATGTACTAAACATACTTCTCTTACGTACCTCAATGGTTGTAAGTGTATAAAGTACAGCTTCCCAGAGAGCAGGGCAGACAATGGGGTCACTGTCATCAATGCTAAGTAGAACAGACGAGCTCACTTTTGATGCTTCCTTTTTCATCAATTGTGGAATACGCTGGCACAAAGCAGAAATTAATTCAAAATAAGCTGAGCGGATCTAAAAGAAAACACAGAAGTTGAATTAAATTCAAGCCAAATAAGACTAGGATAGGCTTTTATTCATGGTTAAGGACAGACAGGTTGTTCATAACCCTCCCAGTAATAAAACTGAAACAAGTAGAAAAATACGTCAAAGGATATTTTTAAGAGTATCGAATGACTGAGAAGCCACTAGGAATCACCAAGCCAAAGTTAAAGGCAGGAAGAATTCAACTTCCCATTTCTGTGGCTGAAGGAAACACAGAGCTAAGTGCAGAAGCCTCTGTGGGGGGCCGTGGATTATGCCTACAGACACACTAGCAGCACAACGTTAAATAGAGCCAGACAAAAATAAGACACCTTGAGTCGCTATCAGTAGAAACCAAAGATAACACAGGGATCTGAGACTTTAAATCTTAAAATTATCAGTTACAAACTCCGTATCAACAATCCTTATTATAGTTAACAAAAGTTTAAAGAAATTTGAGAGGAAGGACTCTTAGAAAAGGCACAGCAGATCTGAAAAATAAGCAAACACAATTCCTAATCTAAAGGTAAATAAATACATAATTATTTTTTTTTCTTTTTTTTTCCTTTTTTTTTTTCGGGTAATAAATACATAATTATTTTTTTTCTTTTTTTTTCCTTTTTTTTTCGGGTAATAAATACATAATTATTTAAAGCTCAGTTCAAAAAAAATTATCCACCAAGTAGATTGAAAAGACAAAAAGATAAAAACACCAATGAGAGCATGAGACACAGACCAAGAGAATGAAAACATCAGCACATCCCAAGCAGAAAAAGATGTAAACAAGCAGATTAGAAAACCACACACAATAACATCAATAGCTTATGAAGAGATGCTAAAGTTCACTCAGCAGAGATCACTCGAATGCCTACTACTCTGGTAACAACCAGGAAGCTGCAGGATGCGCAGTCATGGCTGGACCAGAAGACTGTGTAGGACTCCATGCACTGATGGCCCAGTCGAGAGTAACGGCCGTTCAGGTGAGCAATCTAGCACGACTTCAGAAAGTTAGTCCGTATGCATTTACTCTGGACTCAGCAATGAGAGGTTTTCAGAAAAATAAGCTCTCACAGGTCTGAGGATGCATGAATGAAGACCGGTGAGGGCGAGGAACTAGAGGAACCGGGTGTCTGTCACGGGGAATGAGCAGGTAAATGGAGTGGAGGCCCACTTCTGAATACTACGCAGCAGTTAGAAGCCATGGACCACATACACATATAGGAACATGATGAGTTTAAAGTATTTTAGTACTTTTTAAAAGTACTAAGTAAAAAGCAATAAATGGAATGGAATGTAACACAATGCCACTTAAGCACATTTAGAATGGCCAGCTGGTGGAGGTGGAGGAAGGAGACAGAAAGGAAAGGGAAGAATAAACACGTGCAATGAGAAGAGCCTTTGTACACCCCACACGGTCAAGGTGCCAGGAGTGAGGAGGATGACAATTCACTCTGACGTTGAAGCCCAAATAAGAAACAACAAAGAGAAAATACAGTTACATCTGGTAAGAGAGGTGATTCAGTGCCACCAGAGATACATTTGTAGAGTTTTAAACATAAACAATAAACATAAAGCATAAACAAACTAGCAAGATCAGAGGGAAAAAAATAAATCAGAGAAATGTCTTAAAATAAAAAAGATTAAGATACCTGAGGTATACTGTGTTTTCCATACTTCCAAAATTTATTCTGTGATAGAAGAGACTTAAATTTCTCCTCCAGAGAATCAAGTTCATTATCAGGTAAGAGGCAAAGCAATTTCTTTAATGCCAATAAGGAACAAGTTACAACCCGATAGAATTTAGCTTCTCTCTCTTCCTCTGGAACAGTTCTTATTGTAAAAAGAAAATAAATATGTATAAGGATTGAGTATAAGCCAAACTATATTTTTAAAATTAAAATGTCTAAGATTACTTTCCCAACAGACTCTTAACAGTGTGATTACAACATAAGAAACGTAAAGGGAACATTTTGCTACTATTTCAGTAAAACTATTCATAGTTCTTCAACTATTTTCAACCAGACCATAGAGTGGTTCCTGCGATGACGGTCAAAGGTGAACGTGGCCTGGCCGGTGTCGCTCAGTGGCTGAGCATCAGGCCACGAACCAGGGGCTCTCGATTTGATTCCCAGTCAGGGCACATGCCCAGTACGGGGCGTGGAGGAGGCAGCCGATCCATGATTCTCTCTTCATCATTGATGTTTCTCTCTCTCCCTCTCCCTTTCTCTCTGAAATCAATAAAAAAAAGATATATATTGTTAAAAAATCAATAATACATATTTTTAGCCGAAACCGGTTTGGCTCAGTGGATAGAGCGTCGGCCTTCGGACTGAAGGGTCCCAGGTTCAATTCCGGTCCAGGGCATGTGCCTGGGTTGCGGGCACATCCCCAGTAGGAGATGTGCAGGAGGCAGCTGATCGATGTTTCTCTCTCATTGATGTTTCTAACTCTCTATCTCTCTCCCTTCCTCTCTGTAAAAAATCAATAAAATATATTTTTAAAATAATAATAATACATATTTTTAAAAAGAAGTGCATGTGGGAAAAACCTAAAAGCATCTCTTTGTAAACAAACCAAATATGTGGCTCCCAGACCATTCACCTCACACAGCAGGACGGACCACAGGGAGCAGCACGTAGGACAGCACCTGCTAAAATATATTTAAAATAATAATAATACATATTTTTAAAAAGAAGTGCATGTGGGAAAAACCTAAAAGCATCTCTTTGTAAACAAACCAAATATGTGGCTCCCAGACCATTCACCTCACACAGCAGGACGGACCACAGGGAGCAGCACGTAGGACAGCACCTGCAAACAGCACCCCAGGGCATCTCCATCTCTGCACGCAGCACCCCTAAACATGTCACACTGCAATCCCCTTGTAACCCAGGAGGGAGACAAGCCCTGACGCGAGTTACACGGTGCCACTTACTGTGGGTCACTGAGCGAGTCGGGTGTTTCCTTTATCAGGTGGTCCTGCAGCACCTGCAGGGGGACAACCGAGCCTTGAGACTCATGGAACTGAATGGTGACAGGCAGAGCACAAACCTCACCCCACCTCCACGCGTTCCCCCCGCCCACAAAGAAGCTACATGAAGCAGCAAAGCTAAAAGGTTTGACTTGCACTTACTTTCTCTCCCTACCATCCCCGAGACTGGCTGCTGCTGGGGTGACTTCTCCAACAAGTGCTGTTTCCATCAGGAGGAAGCAGCCCCGAGACACTCCTGCCCTGGCTGCTCGGTCCGCTGGCCCAGGCGGTGCAGGCATGGACTCCCTGTCAGTACGTCAGTATGTCCGGGCAAGAATCAGGCCCTGCTCCCCTCCCCCCTCTGGGCGCCTCCCTGCTCACAGAAGAACACAGCTGTGCTCTGCCCCGTCACACAGGCAGGTCTAGATTCCGTTGGAAATGCCGGGTGCGTCTGCCTACTTCTGGACCCAGTACAAGCGAGGACCCGGCTCGTGTGAACTTTACCAGCACTAACAAGCGCTGGCATTTCCTGAGCGTTTCCACACGCCAGACAAAGCCCGAGCACACTTCCTGCATCACCTCAGTCAGCCCTCACAACTACTGAGTGGAGGACAATTCCCGCTGTAACAGATTGGGAAACGGAGGGACAGCAAGTTGCCTGGGATCACACACCTCACGATGGAAGAGGGGCCCTGGAACGAATGGTATCACCCAGGCCCTCATCTTACAGGCAGCACAATACACTGTCCGCGGACAGTATAACCGAGACCTGAACTGGGGAACTAGAATGCACATCCTATCCTGTCTAAGCCTGGCATTTTGATCTTCATTTGTCTAACTTCCCTCTAATAAGTTGGTTTTGTATTTGGGAAAGTTCAAACCTAGTATCTGCAATGAACTGTGATAGAAGCTAAAGGGAAAATAACAAAGAGGAAATCATCCACGGGTTCCACAAAAAGCCAGAACAAAAGCACACACCACTCTGAACAGCCGAATCAGTTATCTCAAAATCCATTTTCTAAAACTCTTATCTTTAAACATTTTTTATATTTTTAAAATTTACTTTTATCTTACATATTTTTATTGAATTCAGAGAGAGGGAAAGGAAGAGAGAGAAAGATACATCAATGATGAGAGAAAGCCCTAGCCGTCTTGGCTCAGTGGATAGAGCATCGGCCTGCGGACTGAAGGGTCTCGGGTTCGATTCCGGTCAAGGGCACATGCCCGGGTTTCGGGCTCAATCCTCAGTGCGGGGCGGGGCGGGGCGGGGCAGGAGGCAGCCAATCAATGATTCTCTCTCATCACTGATGTTTCTATCTCTCTCCCTCTCCCTTCCTCTCTGAAATCGATAAAAATATATTTTTAAAATGATGAGAGAGAATCATTGATCGACTGCCTCCTGCACGCCCCTCATTGGGAATCGAGCCCACTGGGGATGCATGTACCCTTGACTGGAATTGAACCTGGGACCCCTCAGTCCACAGACTGATGCTCTATCCACTGAGCCAAACCAGCGAGGGTGCATTGTCTAAAACTCTTAGTGTCCAAACTCATGCCACTTCACTTTCATAACAGTTACCACTTGATATTTACATAAACAAGTGACTCTTGCCCTGTGGTTGGGTTAGAGAACTCCCTTTGAGAAGATGACTGAAGGTACAAATCCTCCGCCTAGAAAGACAGGCTTGGCACACCTGAGAAATGGAGCCTGGAAGGACCGAGACCTCCTGGGGAAGGAGGCTGCAGATGTGTGCCTGTGGGAGAGGCATCGGGGAAGGACCAGCCATGAAGAGCCCTGGAGTCCACAGCTGTAGCGACAAGGGGAACCCACAGGAAGGCTGACCCACTGACAGGAGGAGGGAGGGAGGGAGGGAGGGAGGGACAGACACGAGCTCTAAAGACCCAGGAGCACTGCATAGGGGACGAACGGAAGCACACCTTTTTTAGATCCTCAACTCCCTCTCACTCACAGTCCATCTACTTCTACTTCATATAATATTGAGAAGCTTGGTCATCTGGTTTTTCCAGTCCATATCTCAGGAATAGCAAAAAGGAGGGAAGAAGTAAGGAAAACAGTACTAGATGCAGACAAACTGAAAGCTGCAGAAGTTATGGCTGTCACCAGTTTGTAAAGTGTGGACCAGGAGTTGAAGAAACTTTCTGATGTGTTAATAGGAGTCTAGATGTGTATGGCCATTTGAAGGGTAATTTGTCAATATCTACAGAAATTTTACATGTTCGTATCTTTTGACCCAACAAATGATGACTCAAGGTGCTGATAGTTATCACTCCCACAGGTGGGAAGATATCTACTCATGAATGTCCACTAAAGTAGTGTTTGCTATCTTAAAAATATTGGGGTAAAACTACAAATGTATATTTTAAAAGTTAACTAGACTGTCATATATCCATACAAAGGAATACCAGAAAGCCAGAAAAAAGAGTGAGGTAGATCTGTAAACATATGTTAATATGGAAATACAGGGGGGAAATAAATTTAGATTGAATTTTTAGATGCACACCTTTTTATATTATACTAGAGGCACGAATTCATGCACGGGTGGGGTCCCTCGGCCTGGCTGGCGATCAGTCCCAATCGGAATCGATCAGGCCAGCCAGCCGAGGGAAGGGACCGTGGGATGTTGGTCAACCGGCTGTGGGAGGTTGGCTGTGGGAGTGTACTGACCACCAGGGAGCAGCTCCTGCGTTGAACATCTGCCCCTGGTGGTCAGTGCGCATCATAGCAACCAGTCGACTGCTCATTCAATTGACCGGTCCTAATGGTTGCTTAGGCTTTTATATATGTATATAGATAGATGTTACAAAGCATATATCTAAGTTTTTTAGGTAATATAGTTTGAGATTCATAAATTAAAGATGGAAAATTTAAACAGTTTAGAAAGATCCAGTCCAACATCTAGCTATATAAAAGGCTAATATGCAAAGTGTCCCCTTAGGAGTTCAACCGGGAGACCCAGAGTTCGACTGCTTGCTATGATGTGCACTAACCACCAGGGGGCGGCGCGGAATGAAGGCAGGCCCCGGTCGGCAGCCAGGAGGCCCCAATCAGCCCTGAACGCAGGCCAGGCCCAGGGACCCTATCTGTGCACGATTTTTGTGCACCAGGCCTCTAGTGTTAATTATATTTAAAATGCAACATGAACAGTTGTGTTAAACACTACAGTGGGGCCTTGACATACGAGTTTAATTCATTCCAAGACCGAGCTCGTTAAGGAGCTCGTTAACTCAAATTACTCTATCAACTCAATGCAAAAAATCAGCCGAGAGACAGCCGGTATCTCAAAGAACTCGTTAGTCGGGACACTCGTAAGTCAAGGCCCCACTGTATTTTAAAAAGACAATCTTCTGGCCCAGCCGCTGTGGCCCAGTGGTTGAACCAAGAGGTCCCCAGTTCGATTCCAGGCAGGACACATGCACGGGTGTTTCAGGCTGGATCCCCAGTAGGAGGGATGAAGGAGGCAACTGATCGATGTTTCTCTCTCATCAGTGTTTCTGTCTCCCTATCCCTCTTCCCTCCTTTCTCTAAAAAAAAAATCAATAAGAACATATATATGTGTGAATACATGTATATACACATAAAAAAATCAATAAGAACATATATATGTGTGAATACATATATATATACATACATAGATATATACACATACACATACACACACATGTATATATGTATTTTTTAGAGACAATTTTCCGTTGGAAAGACTCCACACACTTACTCCTTCATAATGCCAGGTAAGAGAGCTGTTATTGTAACATGCCTGCTATCCCTTAAATACTTGAGAAAAAAAAACAGAGAAGAGTGGCAAGAACTTACACTTGTGATCTCATCCTTACAGAATGCTATGGCTTCAGGCTGCTTGCTGGGAGGGAAGGCTGCTTCAAAGGCATCTCTTGCTGCGGACGCGGCTGGTGCGTACGTGTCACACTGAGCTATGAGCCAATAGCCCATTAAACTTTTTAAATAAGGAGCCAAGTGTTTCTTAACTTTGAGGATAAGTTTTTCAAAAGCTTGCTGTGTGGCTTCTCGAACCCGGCGGTCATGGTCCTATTAAAAGTATAAGATGGTTTAAAATAGCTCTAGCTCATTAAAACAAATATAAATAATTCTGTACATGCTATGATGACCCCTTAATAAGAATTCAACTATGTACAGAGCTAAACAAAAGTCAGTAACTATGTGAAGTAATTAATTTATTTCCTTTCCCTTCTCCCAATGAGATAAGAACTATATTCAAGACTGAGTCAAGGCTAGGCCTTAACCCAAGAGTGGGGAACCTTTTTTCAGACAAGGGCTATTTGGATATTTATGACATCATTGGAGGGCCATACAAAATTATCAACTTAAAAATCAGCTTGCTATATTTGGTCAAACATTTAATTAACTCACCACTAATGCCTGGCAGGGCCAGACCAAATGATTTTACGGGCCATATAAGACCCATGGGCTGGACATTCCCCACTCCTGTCTTAAACAATGAAGCAACTGATTCTCATTTTTCTGCATCAAATACACAAAGAAATTAAGCCACCCAAAATTATTGTGACTGGAAAGCATTTGGGTAATTTTGACCTAATTTTTGAAAACACAGACCCCCTATACACATCTTACAAAGTGTAATTATGACCCAATCTACATAACAATACTGACATAACATTTCATAATCCTCACCAAAAATGTCCTATATACCTGACAGTCTCTATAATTTCAATAAAAAAACATACAACGGCCCTGCCGGATAGTTCAGTTGGTTAGAGTGTTGTCCTGAAAGACCAAAATTGTGGGTTCAATCCCCAGTCAGGGCACATGTATGAATCAACCAATCTATATGAATAAAAGCCTAAGTGACCATTACAATCGACCAAACGACCAGTCACTATGATGCACACTGACTACCAGGGGGCAGACACGCAATGCAGGAGCTGGACCCTGGTGGTCAGTGCGCTTCCACAGCCAACTTCCATGGCCGGCCAACCTCCCGCGCTCCCTCCCTCCAGCTGGCCGGCCCTGATCGGCCCCTATTGGGACTAGGTGAGACGGCCCCGATCACCCCAATTGCCAGCCAGGCCGAGTTACCCCACCCATTCACGAATTCATGCACTGGGCCTTTAGTAAATACATAAATAAATGGAACAACAAATTGATGTCTCTCTCTCTCTTCCTCCCTCTCTCCCTTTAAGGCCTTCCTCTCTCTAAAAGTCAACTTTTAAAAAATACAACAGAAATAAGCCAGTAAAGTCTTGATACTTACAAGTGAAATTTTGCAAAATATTCTTGGCCAGTATGGAAGAACTCCTTTTACAATTTCTGTATCTCTCTCTGTACACATAGTTCCAAATTCTTGCATAGCCTAAAGTAAATTATTAACATTGTTAAGGATCAACAGCCATAGTACTGGCTTTTGATTAAATTTATTCTGTTCTAGAAGCTTCGTCTGTTTTATTTAATAGGAGAATACATTGTTTCTATTTGTGCTATATAGGACTAATTTGAAGAGTTCCTTTACAAGCTAGTATGGTAGAAAATTTTAAGTTGTTTTTAAAAAGATAGATATACAGGATTAAATTACATTCTCTAATGGGACAAAAAGAATACAGGGAGAAATCCAAAGTGGTTCCAAAAAGTGCAGAGCAACACACTAATTTATAACCTAGAAGGTAAGTGCAAACTACGCTTAAGTCTGTGTGTCAGAAAAAAGTGCAACTGTGAAAGAAATTACTAGTGATGATTCATTTCTCTCTATATGAAACATGCCAATGATATCTTAATAAAAGGATTATCTTCATCATTTTCATGAAAGCAAGAAAACTTACTTTTAATTTCGTGGTGACATCTTTCTTAGAAAGTTTCCGCAGCACCATTCGGAAATCGGAATCTACAAGGTTGTCTATTTCCTCAGCTCCTTGAACAGCAGGAACGTAGCCCAGGTCACTCTGAAATGTTCCAAAACCAATGAATCCAGGCACGGTTCCCTGTTCTTTGGCTAGAAGTTCTGCAGCTCGGCCACTGTTTGAAGGCTGATAAGAAAGGAGAGAAAAAATGTCAGAGTCCAGGAAGAGTTCAAAATTTAACTTTGAGTTCTTGAGAGTCATCCCTTGGTAATTCCCAGGGGAGAACAAGCTTTCACTTGGGAACTTCTTCTTCTTAGCCTAAGATTTCATTGCAAAGTTCCCCAAAGGTGAATGTTTCTGTCATCAAGAGGTTATCAGTAATGATCTTAGGAGCCATTTCCTGGTTTCCTAAACATCAGAAAAATGTTCTTTAAACTGGGTACATGATATCAAATTAATGAGTCATGACATCATTTTAAAGACATAGATTAAAATATTTAAAATCAGAGAATGCATCACGAATGGTAAGCCCAAGTATTGCTTTATCAAATGTTTTACTTCCCATATTTGTATAAATAATATGTATATACACTTGTATACTGTGTAATAATGCAAAATTAACTCAAAATGGTTACAAGTTACATTATTATGGACATAAAAATCAATACGATTATTTTGTTTTGAACCATAATCAATGGTCTGCTTGACTGATACACAAAGTGGTAGTCTCTTAGCACTAAAAGGGATTAGTTGTGACAGAAAGAACATATTTAACTGTTGAAAGAAATTCACATACTAGTACTGTCATCAAATAGGAAGATGCCTCAGTTCAATGTCCAGGATGACATTACAATCCATCTAAACTTATCTGTTTTTCTCTGTAAGAATGTTCAAAAGGGCTATCCAAATGTGTGATTCAGTTTGCTTGTACCTAACAAAACTGTGTACGGAAAACTTATTTGTCAAGGAATATTCTGGGTTACTTTCTAAACTGAGTGACCAGAAATGGAAATGATGGCCTGAATTACATTTTTTTCAAAACAGCAGCATTTAACACTAATTGCAAAATAGGTTCTCCATTTTATTTATTTTTTTTTTAAAAAAATATATATTTTATTGATTTTTTACAGAGAGAAAGGGAGAGAGATAGAGAGTCAGAAACATCGATGAGAGAGAAACATCGATCAGCTGCCTCCTGCACATCTCCCACCGGGGATGTGCCCGCAACCCAGGTACATGCCCTTGACCAGAATCGAACCTGGGACCTTTCAGTCCGCAGGCTGACGCTCCATCCACTGAGCCAAACCGGCTTCGGCTAGGTTCTCTATTTTAAAACCTTATTTAAATGAACATTATTCAATTTGTCTTTCTCAATACTGACGCATGAACAAAAAGCTACAAAGAAAGTTAGTGAACTAAAATACAATTCTGAAAACTAACTATGATGACCTTAGGACATCCAAATTTTATCTATAACCCCATTTGTAAACAGCTGTATGATAAAACAGAATGAAGTAGTATAAAAAAACTAATTATTGCTAAAAGCTAAAGGAGTCAAGGTTGAATTCTGAACTGACCTGAATTATCAGAGCTGGACAGTGATAACTGGGCGTAGGAGAAAAGCTATCCCATTTCTAGTTTCCAATTTAAAAGTAACAAATTAGTTCAATGTTCTGATTGTATCTTTTACTCAATGGCTACTTTGAGTTTAAAATACAGTTACTATTTCTTTTTACTCTATTGTATATCAGATGTTTATACCCACAGCTCAGAAATCAAAAACCTTGATTTTCTTTCTGGCAGTTACTTTTCTCACCCCCAACTACCCCGCCCCCCGGCCTGATTGCCCCTAACTGCCCCCCTCCCGCCGGCCTGCTCACACCCAACTGCCCTTCCACCAGCCTAATCACCCCCAACTGCCCTCCCCTCCTGGCCTGATTGCCCTTAACCGCCTCTGCCTCGGCCCTGCCACCATGGCTTCATCTGGAAGGTCTCCAGGAAGGTCTCCCGGTCTAATTAGCATATTACCCTTTTGTTAGGATAGAGGCCTGGTGCATGGGTGGGGGCTGGCTGGTCTGCCCTGAAGGGGGTCCCGGATCAGGGTGGGGTCCCCTTGGGGGGCATAGCCGGCCTGGGTGAGGGGCCTGGGGTGGTTTGCAGGCTGGCTACACCCCCTTCAGGGTGGGGGTCTCTGTGGGGGTGGGCATGGCCATCCTGGGTGAGGGGCTGAGGGCCGTTTTCAGGCTGGCCACACCCCCATTGGGGCCCCCACTGGGGGGCATGGCTGGCCTGGGCGAGGGGCTGAGGGCTGTCTGGGGGTGGTTTGCAGGCTGGCCAAGCCCCCAGCTTTGTCCAGAAGGTCTCCGGAAGGTCTCTCGGTCTAATTAGCATATTACTCTTTTATTAGTATAGATAACCAATGGAAAAAGCTCTCTTCATCAAGTAAAGAAACAAATACCACCAGTAATGAGAGAAACAGGCTATGACACAGGGAGAAAGTCAGAGCTCCATCTACAAAGCATTCCTGCCAAAATGGCTTAACCTGAATCAAATCATAAGGAGCAAGGAGACAATTCTAAGTTAAGCAAAACAATTGGCCTAGACTCTTCCAAACTGTCCATGTCATAAAAGAACACCCTCCACCAGGGGAGAAAAGCTGGGAAACTGTCAAGATCTAAATAACTAAAGGGACTGAGGGGTCTCTGGCTGGATCGTGGATTTTTTTTTTTTATTTCTTAAAAATCCTTTAAAATATGTTTTTATTGATTTGAGAGAGAGCGAGAGAGGGAGAGGGGAGAACATTGAGTTGACTACAGAAATCTGAATACAATGCTGTATCCTATTAGCTAACAGTATTATACGGAAGTTACACTTTTCTGCGTGTTATAATTGTTCGTGGTTACGGAGAATGGCATTATTTTTATAATACACGTGAAGTACTTTGGAGTTGAATTTCTGCAAGTAATTCTCATATGGTTCAACAAAATACATACATTAGACAGAGGAAGCAAATATGGCCAATTATTGACGCCTGGCGAGTCTAGGTAACGAATATATTAGTTGTCGTTGTAATAATCTTGCATATTATTCCCTGGTACTCTTTTCCTTATATTTGGAATATTTAAAAAACAAAACACTGAGGACATTTTTAAAATAAAAAGGCCCCGGCTCCGTGAGGGGTCCGTGCGGCTGCAGAAGGGACGGGAGGAGGCGGGAGGGCGAGAGCCTGTTCGGGACCCCGGCCCGCAGGCTCC